>NC_067493.1:50670754-50943254 GCF_947179515.1 Apodemus sylvaticus | reverse complement strand
AGGCGGCAGCCGGAGCGTGGGGGGTGGCAGCGCCCGGGGAGCTGCGGGGGTGAGCGGGGTGTGAGCCGGGAGCGCGGGCGACAGATGTCGCGTGGGCCCGCATAGTCCGGGCGCTGGCGAAGAGAACCGTTGCTTCGGGGCGCCCTGCGGGCCAGCTCCCTGGCTCTGCCTTCTCTCCATTCTCCCTTTCAAAAGTACCGCTCCTGCGGAATCCCGGGGGTGGGGGTGGAACCAATATTTTGGAGGGTGCCACAGCTTTGACGCCCAAAATGTAGACTTTGGGAGGAGGGAGAAAGAGGGAGAAAGAAAAGGGAAAACTGGCTGTGAGTTGGAGAGTGGGGGTCTGTGGGGTGAGAGGGAGGTGTAGAAGTGAATGGGAAAGGAGGAAATCTCCTAGAAGCGGGGATGGGCAGGGATGTCAGTTAACTCTGGAGTCTTGCAGCACAGGCGGGCGGCAGAAGGGCTCCGTTCCTGTTCGTGTCGTTCCGCCCGAGACTCGGGGCGAGGACGAAAGCCCGCACTGGTGTGCCTGCATGTCAGGAGTTGGGGTGCTCAGGGAACCCGAAAAAGAGGCTGCGGTGCAGGCGGGCTAGGTGCTCCACTCTGAGCCCCGACAAGAGCGAGAGAAGTTGGAAACTGGAGCCCTGAGGTGCGGTATGGGATGTGGGGTGCAGAGGAGACAGCAGATAACTTTCTCCTTAGAATTAACTTTCTATCCTAGCTCCTTTCTGCCCCAGATGCTGCGTCCTGACTCCTGCTCCTTCCTGGCCTCTCTGGCTTACAGCCTTCCACCCCCCAACTGCCACACCCACCAGCGTTCTTCTTCCCTGGTACTCCTGACCTCTGGAAGTGCCGGTGCCTCCCTTCAGCTGGTCTCTTGCACCCCTGAAGCCCGTGTCTGGGGGAGGGGTACTCCCACCCCGGCTTGGGCTCTCTACCTTATCCGTGACAAGATGACCACACCCATCACTTCCCAATCTGCCTAGTTGGCTAGAGCTAGGAAAGCCAGCTGAGAGGGTAATTGGTTGAATTTTGGGTTCTCTCCCCTTGCCCCTGCATGGGGGAGGGTGCGGGGGAGGGATGGGAATGCTCTGGTCTACCTTGTGTGTCTCCCAGAGAGTGTTGGGTTAGGGGACATCTTTTAAGAGCTTAGCTTTAACCAGGGTCAGTGGGTCCAACAACTTGTTCTGAGCCCCAGCTCTGAGCCAGTAACATTTGGCCCACATAGTTGCCAATAAAAGGGACAAAAGAAATAAGGTCTCCCAAGGCTCAGTTTTTCTGTACTCAAAACAGGGACAATAATGACAATGAGCTTACAGCACAGGTGACTTTAAGAGGGTTGAAGGAACAATCCTTATGGCTTCTGGGGTGGCTGTAAGGGCTGGGGCTCCTGTGTGGCTCAGCGATGGATTATGGCATCAAATTAATAACAATAACAATTATTATTAATAAAGCCGTTGCAGATTGAGCTTCCATGACCATTACTGAGCTGGTTCCTCTTCCTCCTTTGGCCATATTCTACCATGGTCAGAGCGCTTAACCGCACCATTCTTTTGAAGACTTGTTTTATTTATTTATTGATTGATTGATTGATTGACTGATTGTATGGGCACTTAAGTGCCATGGCACAAGTCCAGAGGTTCGGAGACAGCTTGCATGAGTGGATTCTCTCCTTGGAGCCTGTCCTGAGAGATCAAACTGAATTGGTCAGACAGGGGTGGAGATGTCTGTGGCTTCTGAGTCAAGCCCTCTGGGGAAGTCAGTTTAAGACCCGGTAGGGTCTGGGCAGTGGTGGCACACATCTTTAATCCCAGCACTTGGGAGTCAGAGGCAGGTGAATTTCTGAGTTCGAGGCCAGCCTGGTCTACAGAGTTCCAGGACAGCCAGGGCTACACAGAGAAACTCTGTCTTGGAAAACCAAAAAAAAAAAAAAAAAAAAAAAAAAAAAAAAAAAAAAAAAAAAAAAAAGACCTGGTCGGGCGCTAAACAGGCAGACAGAGCAGTGGATAAAGTACTGATGAGGACCTTTGCATCTGTGTCCAAGCCCTGTGGAGAGACAGGAGGCTGTAACCCCAGGGATGGAGTGAGATCACTCCCTGGCCAGCTGAGTTAAAATGACTGGGGTGGGGGGAGGTGATGGGAGGGACTCTGGCAATAAAAAATTGGTGTTTGACCTCCACCTCTGGTCTCTGTATGCACACACCTGGATTGATTTATCTGAATTTGCATACATATGAGGTAGGTTTAGGGACCAGAATGGCTAGGAATGTGGCTCAGTGCTAAAGGGTTTGCTCAGCATGCAGGACATCCTGGGTTCCAACCCTAGCTTGGGAGTTGGGTACCTGTCCTTTGAGGGCAGCTAAGAGCCACAGCTGTACTCACCCTGGCTATAAAGGAGAGCCATCCCTTTCTGGGGTGCGTTGGGCGACTCTGTTTGAAACAGGGTTATCCTTATCACTTCAAAAAATGGGAAACGGAGGCAGAGAGCATCGACCTGAGTCGATGAGTCGATTGCAAAGTATGAGCTGGAGCTGGAGCTTCAAGCTTTGACTGCCTAGCTACCCCTTGCCCTGGCTTGGGAGGGGGCTGCATTGAAGGAGGCGGACACCTGGTAAGGGAATAGGGTGGGGGTGGGAGTGGGAGGGTGCACAGTACCTTCTGCACCTCGGAGGCTGGGGAGCCAGGGGGAGGATGGGTAAGAGGAAACCTAAGTCACTGTCCAAAGATACTGGAGAGAAACAAAAGAGGCTGTGTGGGGAGTGGGGAGGGAGAGAGCTGGGAGCTGCCGGCCTCGGGAGGGGGAGGGGAAGGAGAGAGGATGGGGCTCTGGACTTGGTCTTTGACCAGGGAACTAGGGAAGGGAAGCCGACTCTTGCCTTGGGGCTAGAAGAGGAGAAAGGGGTCCCAGCCAAGGTAACAAATAATAGGGAAATCTTAAAGAATTAGTGGCGGGCAGACTCGCTGGCCAGCTAGACAGGGGACTTTGGGGATTAAGTGGTTAAATCTGGAGGTGCTTCAGCAGGCTGCCCTCTTGGCTTGCACCGGGATTGTGTTAGGCTCACCGAAGCCCCAGCCCCTTCTCCAGCTCAGCAGGGGAGGGGGACAGTCACTGCAGGAGGGTGGCTGTTAAGGGTGAACTCCATGCCTGTGCTTGGAGAGAGTCTGGACGTGCAGGAAGCTCTCTGGTCATGTGATCCTCATCTTTGAGTCATTCACACCCCTAGCGGGAGGCCTCAAGGGCTCAAGTGCCCAAGTTAGCCATGGAAACAGGAAGAGCGTCACTGGATACCTAAGTGTGCCCCAGATGCAGCCAGGTGGGTTGTCCATCCCATCTCTAGGTTTTGATGCACCTTAGAGGCAGGAAAGGGACCCAGCTTCTGTTTCCCACTGTGCACCACGAATGTTTGTGTGAAGCAGTTCTGCTCAGTCCCTGGTGACTTGCTGGTCCCTGCTGTACAGCTATGCACTGGGGAAACAAATCCATCCTGAACGAGGCAAGCTGGTTGGTTTTTTTTCTCTCTCTCCTTTTCTCTTATTTTCTACTACTGTGCCTGTCAATTATGGCATGAGTGTTTTATGGTGCTGGGAATGGAGACCATAGACACAGCTGTCCTACCCCAACCCTGGACTAATGACTGCTGATTACTGCATGCCTTCTGTATGCTAGGCGCTGTTTTAAAAAGTTTGTGTGTGTACATATTGTTTGTGCATTAATGTGAGTGTGTGTGTGTGTGTGTGTGTGTGTAGACCAGAGGCTGATGTTGGGTGTCTTCTTCAATCACCTTTTCCATTTGTGTGCGCATGTCTGTGTGTGTATGCATGTGTGTGTGTATGTCTGTGTGTGTATGCATGTGTGTGTGTGTGTGTTGCCCACACACACAAGCGAAGGTGTAGAGGATCCAGGTCCTTGATCATTCTCTCACTTCATTTTTTTAAGGAGACACACCAGATACACTGTAGCTGTCTTCAGACACACCAGATACATTGTAGCTGTCTTCAGACAACACACCAGATACATTGTAGCTGTCTTCAGACACACCAAATACACTGTAGCTGTCTTCAGACACACCAGAAGAGGGCATCAGATCCCATTACAGATGGTTGCAAGTCCCCATGTGGTTGCTGGGATTTGAACTCAGGACCTCTGGAAGAGCAATCATGCTCTTAGCCATGGAGCCATCTCTCCAGACCCTCCCACTTTATTTTTAAAGACAGGCTTCCTCACTGAACCTGGAGCTCACTGATTGGCTACACCCCACTTGTCTCTGCCTTCCCCAATGCTGAAGTTACAGGTGCAAGCCCTGGTGCCCAACTTTTTACTCATGTGCTGAAGATCAGAACTCCAGATCCTCATGATTGAACAACAAGTACTTTAGTGCCTGAACCAGCCCTCAGCCCCCGGGAGATAGTTTAGTGGGTACAGTCAACAGTGAAGAAGAAGGCTTATCTGGCTAAGGTAGCCATGTAATGAATTACTCTGATGCTTATTTCATTACTGCAGTGCATGCTGGGGGCTGGGAATCTGGTCAGGGTATAGTCAGAGATGCAGTATTCCTGCTTTGTAGTGGCTGGGTTAGGGTGAGGGAATCTTCACTGAATGCCTGGCTGTTGTGGCTGGAGCTGTCAATCAGAGCCTTCTCTGGAAGCCTGGGCCTCATCACAATGCGGCAGACTTAGGATAAAACCCTGACATGATAAAGAAGTGAGCGGGGAGCCAGGGGGAAGCTACTTTGGTTTTTCTGACCCAGCTCTGAGAGTCACTTGAATTAAAAGCAGTCCCAATCCAGTCCAGGTTACCAAAAGCCCAAATCAACACAAATAGCCCCAATAAACCCATTTCACTGCAGGTGTTCTAAGCAGAGATGGCTTAGTTCTAAGAGACACAGATAACATGTGTTTTATTAGACAAATAATACCTTGTAGATGGTGAGAACACATTCTATAAGAGGGCAGCTCCTGCAGGCAGTGTGCTTTTTAAAAAATTATTTATTTCATGTGTATGAGTGTCTGCCTGTATGTCTGGGCTCCCTATACACCAGTACCTGCAGAGTCCAGAAGAGGGCGGCAGAGTTCTCTAGGACTCTAGCTCTCTACAGACAGTTAGGAGCCACTGGGAACTGAAGCCAGGTCCCCTGCAAGTGCAGCCTGTGCCCTCCATATCTGTGACATCTCCAGCACTTGCTTTTTGCTTTTACTAACACATCAGGCTGGGTACCTAGCTCAGTGGTGCACATGTGCTTAGCCTATGCAATCCCTGGGCACCATAACTACTTATTTTAAAACTTTTTTTTTTTCTTTTTGGTGGCCAAGTCTCCTATAGGCCCAGCTGGCTTCAGATGCCTTAAGTGAAGGATGACCTTTAGTTTCTGAACCTCCTGCCTCTGCTGCTGTAGTAGTGCTAGGATTACAGTGCGCATCACCAGAGCTGTTTTGTGGGTGCTGGGCGTGGAACCCAGGACTTTGTACATATAAGGCAGGCATTCTGACCACTGGGCCACATCACCAGCCCTTTAAAATGCATTTGTCCCATGGTATGCTGGGGGTGGGGGGCTGTTTCAGGATCCCTGGAATATCAATAGGCAGATACTGATATCTTAAGACACTTATACAAATATAACTTACTGTGATGTTTGCATACCACCATTGGATTTCTCCTGTATCCTTTAAGTCGAGAGGATACTTAAGAGTTGCCCTGTGCAGACACTCATGGTGGTGTTTAGAGAAACAAATACTCCTGGCTGTGTTGGGTGCTGGTGCCCATTTTTTCCTCTGGGTATTTTCAATCCACTGGTATGAGAACCTGCCGGTAGGGACGCTACAGAGACAAAGGACTAAAATTAACAGCACAGACTTCTTCACATTTACAGTACTTTTCTTTAAAGATATTTTTTTCAGAGCCGGGCAGTGGTGATGCACGCCTTTAATCCCAGCACTTGGGAGGCAGAAGCAGGCAGATTTCTGAGTTCAAGGCTAGTCTGGTGTACAAAGTGAGTTCCAGGACAGCCAGGGCTACATAGTAAGACCCTGTATCAGGAAATCAAAACTAGAAAAGTATTATATTTATTTGTGTGTATGTATGTGTGTACTATGCATGCATGCATACACACACACACACACACACACAGGTCAGGTCTCTTCTTTCACCATGTGGCTCCGGGGGAATCAAACTCAGGTTTTCAGGCTTGGTGGCAAGTGCCTTCGCCCACTAAGCCATTTCTTTGGCCCATCCTTGTGATACCTTTTGACACTCCGGACTTGGTCAGTGCTGTATCTCTCAGCTCCTTTATCATTTGCCTTCCTTGTCCGGGTGTGTGTGGTGTGCTGGAGAAGTCCTGTGGCCCTGTTCTGTGCAGATATCAATTAAAAATGGCTACAGATGGACCTCTGGTACAGAAACACCTGCCAACATGTGTGATTACTGAGAAAACGTAGACTCATGGAAGAGTCCAGAAACGTTGACCATGAGTGTGTGTCTAGAATCTCGTCTCATATTGCCAATCACTCCTGTGTCCCCCCTCCCACTCCCACTCCCACCGAGGGCCTGGGTACCTCACGGGCCCATCAGCTTGATTCTGGCTGTTCCCATTCCTCCGGAATCTTTTGAGTCAGGGCCTCACTGTGTAGCCCTGGCTACTCTGGAGCTTTCTATGTTGACCACACTGCCCCCAAGCTCCTAGAGACCAGCCTGCCTCTGCCCCCCAATGCCTGTCCTTCTCTGGGATGTTCTTCGCGGTCTATACCTCTAGCCAGTGGAGGAATGCACATAATTCTGAGTCAGGGCTGTGTCCCTAAAGCCTTGGAGAATTTCCTAACCTACCTGACCCCAAGGCCACAAATCATATCTATCAAATTAGCTCTAGTACCGGGGACTTGGTCCACGTTGGATGTCAGCAATGGGGAAATGGCTGTTCGTGGAGTATCTTCTGATAGTCGGAATATGCTGAGCCCAATGAAATGGACTCCAGAACTGCCATTTTGAAAGCCAGTCCTGAGTTAAAATACAGCCTGTAGAGGCTGGGGAGCCAGCTCAGTGTCTCAGCAGTCTGCTGAAGTCTGCAGGTCTAGGCTGAGATTGTGGTTGCATGGTTAGTACCCTGGGTCATGCTCCCCGGCTGGCCGTGCTGACCTTCTCATAATGATCTAGTGACCACACGTATTCTTCCCTCCCTAAGGTGTATAGAACAGAGAATGCCCACAGGGGTCCAGCAAGTCCCGGAAATAACACAGTAAATCTGGCTGATGTCATCCTTATGTGTTCCTGTCTGTGGGAAAAGGGCCATTGTTGTGATCTGTTCCCAAAAGATCTGCGAGCCACCCAAATACTAGTATTCTAAAAACATCCAGACCTGATATTAGGACAATAGATACCGTTCCACCCATCTCCTGTACATTGCAGACGGGGAAACTGAGGCCCAGAGGAACAACCCCTGGTGGTAAAATATGGTAGGTTTAAAAGCCAGCTAGCTGTTCCTAAGCATGGGTTAGGTACAGAGACCTCCTCGTGGAATACGTTCGTTCGGCCTCATCCCTGCTTGATTTAGGATTTCCCTGAAACACTTACAAAGTAGGCGCCCTCCTCCGGAAGCCTGTATTTCCGGTCTTTCTTGAAATTATGGAAAGTCCTAGCAACAATGAATCTCTGTGCCTGTGTGGCAGTAAGACCCTCCCTTGGATGTGGGTTACGGACCCATCCGTATACCTCAGCTCACTCGAAGGGGCTCAATGGATTTCAGTGCATACCTGTGTCAGTCCTCCCTCCACCTGGAGGTTCCTCCTCCCTGGCAGCCCTCCCTCCAGGCCCACGCACACCTGTGCAGATCCTACTTTAGGCGGCTGAGCTCATCCACTGAGTCTCACCCTGCGAACACTGGAAGGTGGGCATCACCCTTTTTATGGCTGCAAGCCATTCTTTTGTCTGTATGAAGCACCGCTGACTTAGCTAGTCACCTCCTCCACGGACATCCACCCTTTTCCCGCTTGGTAACCCTGGAAACCAGCTCTCAGTGAACAGTTTTGTTTGGACACCTTCCAAGCAAAAGGCATAGTTCTCAGAGGTGACGTTGTCTCCTCAAAGCATGTCCATGTGATAGCATGTAGTGCACATGGGCACAATCATCTGCATACCCATGGGTCTGCTTTATGAAGGGCCTGTCCAGGTTGGGTTTGGTGGCACACAGCTCTAGTAGCATTAGCTCAGGAGTGTGAGGTAGGAGGATTGCTTGAGACAGGAGTCTGAGGTTAGCCTAAGCAGCAGAGCAAAGAGACAAAGGAATGTATCAAAGAGAGAAAGGAGTGTATCAAAGAGAGAAAGGAATGTATCAAAGAGAGAAAGGAGTGTATCAAAGAGGGAAGGGAATGTATCAAAGAGAGAAGGGAATGTATCAATGTATCAAAGAGAGAAAGGAGTGTATCAAAGAGAGAAAGGAGTGTATCAAAGAGAGAAAGGAGTGTATCAAAGAGGGAAGGGAATGTATCAAAGAGAGAAGGGAATGTATCAATGTATCAAAGAGAGAAAGGAGTGTATCAAAGAGAGAAAGGAGTGTATCAAAGAGGGAAGGGAATGTATCAAAGAGAGAAAGGAATGCCCAGTTTATCTGGGCGGGGCTTGATTCTAGGTTGAGCTAGCCCTCCTGAAAGTCAGTGGTTGGGCTTGGCAATGGTGGGAGCTAGAGTGGTCAGTGGTGTGGATAGCTAATGATTGCTAGCAGGGGGCCAGGCCAAGGGGAGTAGACACCTTTCCCAGAGGTCTATCAGTCCCATTAGCTGCCCTCAATCTCCGGCATGAAAAACTCAGGTAGAGATGGAAATGAGAACCCACTAGAGCCATCTCCCATCTTCTCTTTGAGGATGCTGCCCCAAACAGCTTTCCTCTGAATCCTCGCATCAGGAGCACTGCCGCCATCTGACTCCTTTAACCACACGGAGCCACTGACAGCTCCCATTCCCAGGCTCACTGGTGTGCTGGGCTTTGGAGATAGAAAGGTAGGTAGGCAAGAAACAAAAAGCTGGCCAGGGGTAGCTTTGATCCCAGCACTTGGGAGGCAGAGGCAGGAGGATCTCTGGGTTCCAGGCTCGCTTGTCTATAGGCAAGTTCCAGAACAGCCAGGGCTACACAGAGAAACCCTGCCCTCCTCAGAGTGGGTGGGGCGGGGCAGGGAACATGTATCATCCTGTCCTTCGGTCAAGTTATACACATGTGCCGGATCATGTCAGTTAGCTGTGTCTTCACTAGTCTAGCTGGACCATATTAGCAACCCTAACCTGAAACTGAACTCTAAAACTCTGTGTGTGTGTGTGTGTGTGTGTGTCTGCACACACACTCAGCAAAGGAGAAAAGGACCTTAGTGTGTAACCTTCTACCCTTCAGTACAGAACCACACCCACCCATCACTCCAGCTCCAAGTGTTTACTTCTGTGGTGTTGGAGATGGAAGCCAGGGCCTTGCGATTCCACTGAGCCCAGCTCAGCTTTAGCACAGTTCAGTTTCCATCCGTCTGTCTGTCCATGGTTCTTTTTCTGAGACAAGAATTTGGCTGACCTGGAAGTCCCAGAAATGCACCTGCCTCAGCCTCCTGAGTGCTGGGATTACAGGCCTGTGCCACCTTACCTTACCTGGATTTATATCTTTCTATTCCACATGCAATTCGGTTTGCCAATCCGGCCTTCTGTTGGGGAGTGCTTGAGCCCTTTCAAATGGCTGCTGTGGTGACAGATCACGGTAGAGGCAGGACTTTGGGCACATTTATGGGATTTGTTCTACAGGTGAGTCCTGCAATCCTCATAATGGAAATGCACACCCAGGCCAGTCCCTGACTTTGGGACTCGGTCCCATGACAACTGCAGCATGGGGTGAGGGGCACATCTCATTAGTGGCACTCATGGGCTCATGTCTCTGTGGATATCCCTCAGTACACAGTGCTTAGATGGGCTTTAGAGTTGGTCCCTTTGGCAGCTGCGGGGCTGTGGCTTTGACACATCCCCCAAAGACTGAGAGCTTAAGGCTCGTTTTACTCTATTGTTTTAACATCTTGGAGATGGTAGAGCCTTTACCTGTTGGGGCTTAATGGAAAAATCTTCCAGTCATCAGAGGTGTACCCCAAAGAGGACGTTGGGACCCCAGTCTCTTCCTCTTTTGCTTCCTGGTCAATGGTTATCTATCGCAAGGAAAGCAGCTTGGCTATGCCCCACCCCCAGCTCCAAAGCAATGAAGTCACGTCTGTGAGCCTGAGGAAACCTTCTCTCTTGATAAGTCAATCATCTCAGGTGTTTTGTTACAGCAATGGAAAGCTGTCTGACAGACTCAGGAAACCTTTAGACTCCTTACATGCTCAATGATTTACAGGTAGGGAAAGCCGGGGGCGGCGGTGAGGGGGGGAATTACCACAGGGCTGATAGTTCTGATCACGGCTTTTCCTCTATCTAGAAGCCATGGGTGTCTTTCTTTCACCAGCTGCATCCAGTTAACACCTGACACAACCCCCCAGTTCCTAAGACCCTGGTTCCCTCGGGTTGTTTTCTCCAGTTCACATGCCTGTGTCTCAAGGCTCCGTTCTCATCCTGGGTCTTCTCAGAGGCCGCTCCAGTCTGCCTCTCTGTTCCTGTGATAGACACTGACCAAAAGCAACTGGAAGAGGGGAGGGTTTATTTCATCGTATACCCTGTAGTCCATCATGAAGGGATTTCTAGGAAAGTGTGCATATACACAAGCCTATGGGGGACATTTCTCATTCAAACCATGACAAGCATTGACCTCTGACCTGCCACACCCTCCCCTGTGAGGCTGATGGGCAAATCAAGGGAGCCTGCCTTTCTTTAGTACAGAGGTCAATGCTTAGCACACTAGAACATAGTATGTCCACAGTAAATACTCCTTCCGCTTCCTCCATTGCGCCATTGTCCTGCCTCCCTAGCTCTGGGATTACTAATGTCTGCCACAGGTCCCTGCTGATTTTGATCCCGTAGCCTTGTGTACATCTATCTGTTGGGTGGATTGATTGCTCCAGTTCTGGATTCTCTGAAGGTAGAAAGTAGCCCCAGGACGGTGTGGGCTCCACCTTGCTTGTGGAGAAAGGGAGTTAGCAAATGGGGGGGGGGTCTGAAGCATCGTCTACCAATGGCTAAGCAAGTCTATGGTTTGAAGTCCCCAATCTGGATCCTGTGACTCAATGATGTGAACTCGGGGGGGGGGGGGGGGGGGCGGGGGGCGCTGGCATGTAGTGGGTCTGACTCACCATCATGAAGTCAGTCTGCAGTGTCCAGGGAAGAGGCAGAGGCTAGCGCCAACCTGAGTCATCAGAGGAAAGGTTGGCCAGGGTTCAAGGCAGAGATATGAACAGGCCTTAAGGTGGGGTGGTGCCCCCTGAGGTTGGCAGTGGGGCGGGGCTATCACCACTCTGCAGAATGGGGCGGAGCATAGCTGGGGCTGGGGCTTCCTGGTCTGTGACCAGTGGCAAGTCCCCTGAGGAGTAAATATCCAGGGTCCACCCATGTTCCCTGGTGGCCACACTCAGCAGGAAGCCAGACCTCCACAGACCCCCACCAACTTAGTCAACACCCAAGATTTTTTCCAACCAGGAAATAAGGATCTGTGGGCTTTCTCTCAAACCCCTGAGTGTGTTCTTCTTCTCTGCACCTCCTCTGATAGCCTGTGTTGCCTTTGCTTCCAAAATCGGCCAAGCATGTTGGTGCACACCTCAAATCCCAGCATGGGGCAGTAGAGACAGGAAAGTTGTGAGTTCTGGGCCAGCCTGGGCTACATAGGAAAATACACTCCCCACGACTGCCCTGCCCTCATAGCCCTAAGCTTTCTGTGTCTGAAGAGTTGCCTGGCCCGGCGGGTCTTTCCTATAAATGTACGCTGTGCCGTTTCTTACTTTCTTTCTAGTTTCTTCCACTTAGCATAAGATTTCCAAGTTAGGTCCATCTTGTGTAGCAATCAGTAGAAAGTCTCTTTTTACAGCCAAATAATATTCTGCGGCCCAGG
The DNA here is from genome assembly GCF_947179515.1 of Apodemus sylvaticus. Lineage (NCBI taxonomy): Eukaryota > Metazoa > Chordata > Mammalia > Rodentia > Muridae > Apodemus > Apodemus sylvaticus. Next base: position 50,931,271 of record NC_067493.1, on the reverse strand, counting down.
CAGATCACATTGTACTTAATCCGTCCATCTCTGCTGAGTGTTTGGGAGTTTCCGCTTCTTGATTTTGAATCACATTACTATGAATGTCTGTGCACAAGTTTACCCCATATTTTTTTAATTGACAGCTTCATACATTCATGTGGTGAAAATAGTCATTTCCCTCCCCCCCCCCCCTGGCTCCCTATTCTCAGCAGGGCCTCCTCGGATATCTGTGTCTCCTTTCTGTTATGGTCCCACTGAGTTTATTAACTAGAGTTACCAGCTCGAGCATGGGTGAAAAATTACCCCGTGGAGCAAGGAGAAGTTATCTGTATTTACCCACTGAAGGCAGTGACACCTTCCCCCGACAAATGTTAATTTCCTAGTGGCCCTGCTAGGAGCAGTGGGAGCTCGTGGGTTCTGCAATATCGACGGGCCCAATCAATGAGTTGGACAGCCACGCCCTGTCCAGAGACAACTTTTTGGTACGGGTTCTCATCCTTAGTTGTTACATCCTTTCTGCCCTGTCTTTGGCCATGACCCCCTGAGTGTCTGTCCTCCTTGGGGCTGAGCCCTCCACCATAAGTAGCCTCTGGAGCAATAATGGCTATGACTGCTATAGCAGCACCCGACGGCCACTTTGCAATTGGAACGGAGGTGCAGCCCCCAGGAGGGAACGCTTGCCTGGTTCTGCAAAGCTGCTCAGGAGCCCAAGGTTACTGTTTTGCTAGTCATGGTATCAAACTGCTTTCTGAACAGTCACGTTTATACTGGTGGATCCATCAGTATCACTTCCAGCTTGTCAGGGGATATCGTCTGTACGGTGTTTACTATGTACTAGGTTTTGATGTTTGGGGTGTGAGTTTGCTCACTTGTTTGCTAACTCTATCCCCACCCACACATACAGCCCTGAGAGCCCCCCCCCCCATAGTCTGGCTGGTTATTTAGAATCCAATTCTTAGGAGGGATCTCTCTCTCTCTCTCTCTCTCTCTCTCTCTGTGTGTGTGTGTGTGTGTATGTGTGTTTGTGTGTGTGGGGGCTCTCCCTGGGCTGCCATAGCCCATGTTTCCCCAGACTAGACTCTTCTTCAAGAGAGCAACATTAGGAACTTCTTCCCCTCTGCCTCCTGTGGCCCCGGAATTTCCCGTAGGCAGGGAGCACTGCAGTGGGCCATGGCTGTGGGGAGTGTGGGGATGACGGGTGAGAAAAGCAGACTGACTGTAACTCTGTCTGGAATATGGACAGATGGAAGTGTGAGAGGAGCAGGTGAAGGACTTGTTCCTAAGTGGGAAAGGGTAATGAGCCTTTAGATTTTCACCAGTCTGGACAGGGGAGATGGCTCAGTGGTTAAGAACACTGGCTGTTCTGCTAAAGGACCCAGGTTCAATTCCTAGCATCCACTAGGCAGATCACAACTGTCTGAAACTCCAGTTCCAGAAGATCTGACTCCCTCTTCTGGCCTTCACAGCATCTATCCATACATCCATCCATACACCCATCCATCCATTCATCCATCCATTCACCCATCCATCCACTCATCCATCATCTACCCATCCATCCACCTACTTTCCTACCTATCATACACCCATATTTTCTATTAATCGTCTATGTGTCATTTATAAATTACCATAAAAAAACTTATTTAATTTTGGTGCAGAGAATAGTACCTACCTTCAGGGCCAAAGTTCAATTCATCCCATCTGCCCACCCTCAGTCAGGGTCTTATGTCCCGCAGACTATTCTGGAACTTCCTAGTTTCTGAGCCTGGCCAAGGATGACCTCGTACTCATATCCTCCTCCTCCTCCTCCTCCTCCTCTTCCTCCCCCCTCCTCCTCCTAAGAGCTTGGATTGTAGACATTCAAGATTGAGTATGGTTGCTGCAGTGCTGAGGGTGAAACCAGAGGTCTCTTGCATTCTTGGTTACATAGAGTTTCTCTATATAGCCCTGGATATCCTGGATATCACTGTGTAGACCAGACTGGCCTTGAACTCACAGAGATCTCCCTACCTCTGCCTCTCAAGAGCTGGTATCAAGGGTGTGTGCTGCCATGCCTGGCTCAAAGTCTGTTTTTAATCACAGGTGATGCTCATGTAAATGTCTGAGAGCAGGCGTGTGTGTGTGTGTGTGTGTGTGTGTGTGTGTGTGTGTGTGTGTCTGTGGTGTGTGTGTGTGGTGTCTGTGTGAGTGTGTGTGTCTGTGGTGTGTGTGTGTGTGTGGTGTGCTCTCAGGTTTGGCTTTTGGGGAGTGTGTGTCTGTGTGTGTGAGTATGTCTGTGGTGTGTGTGTGTCTGTGTGTGTGTGTCCGTGGTGTGTGTGTGTCTGTGTGTGTGAGTGTGTGTGTGGTGTCTGTGTGAGTGTGTGTCTGTGGTGTGTGTGTGGTGTGCTTTCAGGTTTGGCTTTTGGGGAGTGTGTGTCTGTGTGTGTGAGTATGTCTGTGGTGTGTGTCCGTGGCGCGCGTGTGTGTGTGTGTGTGTGTGTGTGTGTGTGTGTGTGTGTGGTGTGCTCTCAGGGTTGTTACTGCCTCGGGGGCTGAGAAGACCCAGGCCTGGCTTTGGGGAGTCTCTCCCTCACCAGTCAGAGCTTTGTGTCTCAAATCCCCCTCTCCCCCTCCCCTTCTGCACTGACATCATCCCTGAAGCTGACTGCACTGACAGAAAAAAAACAAATCTTTATTTCCACAGGTTGGTGAAACCCTGTGTCCTTGGAGGAAGCTGGTTCCTGTTTTCCTGAGGGAGAAGCCGAGAGCATGGAGGAAGCAGTGTAAAGAGCTGATGGTGGAAACACAGCCAGAGGAGGCCCTCGGGAAGTCCAGCCGCAGAGATAACCACCCCAGTGCTATTTAGCTATATATATACAAACCGAGAGAAAATAATACAGAATTCCGTACCTGTGCATGCCTGCGGGGGACATGGTCCCTTTCCTTTCCACGCAACCTTTCGATGTGAACTCTGAGACTTTGTAATGTCTAGGGTGGCAGGGGAGAGAGAGATGCTTGCTGCTGCTGCTGTGCGTGCAGGAAGCTTACACGGACCGGTGGGATCAGCCTCAGCGTGGACCAACTGCTCAGCACAGATGCTGGTGTGGACAACACAGAGGGGATGTGGGCCCATTTTGTTGGGGGCAGCCTGGGATCCCTCCATTTCTTGGCATGTCCTAGCCTCTCCCTGTCCCTGTCCCTTTCAAGAGAAGACAGCTCTCTAGATCTCACGGTGGTCATAGCCAGAGAAACGGGATGTCATTTTCTTTCCCTACCTATATAGTGTGTCTGGTGCTTCTCTTCACAGTTTCTTGGTGCTAAATGTATCCTTCTTGGTATGGCCAGAGTCTTACAGACCGGGAAGGCCAGGGGATGAGAGCTTTCTATTTTGTTCTTTGGATATACTCTCATTTTTTTTTTAAAGGGCCAGGTGACAAGATTGCCACTGGAAAGTCTTTCTATGGGGGGAGGGGTGGTGCTCACAGGGCTTAGGAGCAGCCCCCCCCCCCAAAGGGGAGGGCTGAGTGGGGAGGGGCAGGCCAGTAGACAGGAACTGCTTAGGAAAAGGCAGACCCTCCTCTCCCTGCAGCAGTACCCTGAGAGACTGCTGTGGCCTTCCCCAATTTTCTAAAGGGATTCAGGGTTTAGGTTTTTAATAAAGAGCCAGGAAATGGCTATGTTCTGATGGATCGTGATTTATAGGCAGGGGATGCTGGGGGAGGGGGCGGACCATTTAAATGAAATGTCCGATTTCCCCTGGTCCCCAAACACACAGAATAAGCTACTGTTTTCAGAAGTTTCTAGAAGGGCTAATATAAATATAAATATATATATACATATATAATGAAGCTGTGTGCTAGACTGACATTTGGCTGCAACAGCTCACGGCTTCAGGGTTGGTGGCTGTTTTTCTTTTTTGCTTTCGTTCTTTATAAAATCCCAACTGGAACAGGTATGACTCCTCTGCATGGACACTGCCTCACCCCCGTCGAGGTCTCTGTAGCCGAGATGGCGAGGGATGCTTGCCGTGGGCTCAGTAAGACAGTTACTCTTATTTTTTAATGTTTTCCTTTTGAATCTTGGAGACCAGGCCTCACCCTGGCACCCAGGCCGACCTCAGCTCATGAACCCTGCCTTGGTATCTGGCATTTGGGACTACTGGGGGAGTGTTTTTTTGTCCTAGCTCCATTTGCAGGTGACTTGCCTGGTACCCGGGGATCAGGGGATCTGCTAGAAAGCATTAGTTGGTCAGGTGCACAGGACTACAAAGGGAAACGGTCCCTGGCCAACTGTGCTGAGCGTGACCAGTAAAGTGCACACTTTCTCAGTTTGCTGTCAACAGATTCTTCTCTCCATTTTAAATCTATGCCTTATATCTCTCTAAGTAACCCGCTTTTTAAACAAAAAAAATGCAACCAAGAACTCAATGCTAAAGCCTCCACCCTTTTATCTGCCAGACTGAACTCAGCAAAGAAAGATAAATAAATAGCGAGCGAGCTTGTTTGGCAGGGAAGAGGCAGGCAGCAGGCCGCGCCCTCGCCCAGCCAGAATTACAGAGGGTCCCAGGACACTCTGGAAGACTCCCTCTGCTTGTATTTAGTCCCTTTCCTAGCAAGGAAATGTGTCCTCGCAAGCATCACATTTCCAGAGAAGGTGTGTGCAAAATGGTGGGACTCAGTGGTGTTTTTGAAAGCCACACTGTCCAGATGGCAGTGGGGACATGCTGACCCTGGAGAGACCCAGCGCAAGGGCGAGGGGTGAGAGGAAAACCTCTCCTTTTGTGTGTTTTGTTTTTGAGCCTGGCTTTGCCTGTTAGCTAACGATAGCTCCCTGGAGGATTTGAACTCCAAACACAAGGGTTGGCTTTTCTGGTGATTCTCATTTCAATGAAGCTGTCTGTGTTACTGAGAGAGCTGGGTAGCCGTGACCTTCCGGATGGAAGTTTTCAGCCAAGTCCTCTGTAAATACTCTCCCATAGGAATGAAAACCATGTATTTATCAAATCCGGGCCTTGGCTCGTACGCAGTTCATTTGAGTGCATCTCTCCCTCGCCCCCGGTTTGACGGGGTTGTTTTGTAAATGCCTGTTTTTTATTCTATGAGAGCTGACTTCTTGACGGACATTTGTATTAGGATATTGAAGCATGCTGGGGTGTCTCTATTGTCTCACTGTCTCTGCCGTGGTGTTACTTGGACTGCATGAGATAATGGGACGGCCTTTCTGTTGGTGGTGTTATTGAAGAAAAAAAAAAACCCAACTTCCCGAGTGTGAGGCGCTGGCACGATCGCTCCCTTTATCCCGCTCTCCCTGGCTGCCAAGGAGAATTGATTTTGATTCGTTTCTATGTAGAGTCTGTGAAGAGGGAGAGAGGCTTTGAAATAAATGTTAAAAAGGCCTCATACTGGGTTTCAGCAGACAGCAGTGTGTGTGTGTGTGTGTGTGTGTCGGCGCAAAGCCTGGGAGGCCTCTGAGATCATTGCTAGGGAGTTGGCTGTGTGATGAGCTGAGGTGCTATCTGCCACCTGGGTCCAAGCGCTGCTGGCTGCTCTAAGAGGGTGAAGCCTGGAGTCTGTGGGACCGAATGAAGCCTTCGAGAGAAGGTCCACTCCCTTCGGGAAGCTTCTCTCCTTCACCTCATTCCCCACAAGCAAGAGCCCTGTTCACATTTGGGGGTTCCATCTCCCTTTGTCTAGATGGATTTTGAGCTGGAGTCCTTTTGGAGAGCCCAGGAAGGGCCGTGTCTATGATCCTGGGCCGGGAGGGCATGCCCCCATACTCCCTCCCCCCTTCACAGTCACCCTGGAGACTGCTTCCCCACCCCACCTTGATCTGTTTCCTTTCTACCTTGATGGGGGATGGTGACTGAACCCTAGTGCCGCAGGATGGCCTGACGACACTCCATAGAGCTGAGCTCACGTCTTCTGTCCACCTGACTGTACTGTCATGTTTCTAAAATTGACAAAATGTCATTCTTGCTCACTGAGAACTGGGGGCGGGAACATGTCCTGGCACACACTACATGAGTATCTCTGGGAGACACTGGGTCACTACTGGGGACTGCTTGTCTGGTATTATTGTTTTTTTGAGACACGGAGCCAGGCTGGCTTTGAACTCACTCTATAGCAGAGGATAACCCTGAACTCCTCATCCTCCCGCCCCTACCTCCCGATCACTGGCATGGGCCACCACACCTGGCTTATGTTGTGGGCTGTTTGGATGCCCACAGGAAGCAGCAGTGAGTTCCGGGTTTGTGCTATTTCCTATTCTGAGCCTGGAGTGATCTTGGGGAGATCAGGGGGTCAGAAGCTGCCTAGGGATGTGGGGAGAGGGGCAGTAGATTATTCCCATAGGAGCTATTAGGAAGCCCCACCAAGAGGGAAAGCTGGGATCAGTGTCTCCTGAAAACTTTAGCCAAAAGTTTATCTTTTTAACGTTTTAATGTATTCACTTGACACCTATTTATTGAACATCTACAGTGTGCCAGCCGAAGACCTCCACGCCTGAACAAACTGACTCAGTTGTGGCGCAGCAACAGTCCCTTTTGGAGACCAGATGCCGTGAAATGTCCCTTTCCAGTCTGGCTCATAATTTAGAACAGATCTGCCGGGTCACCACTGTGACCCCAAGCCTTGCTGGCAGATTGCTATATAGTATTTTCCGCATGCCATTCTCTGGGCTGAATGCAATTAAAAAATTTGCTACATTGTCTCGTCTCCTTCTCCGAGGGGGGGGGGACGACTGGTCCCTTTTGTACAATAATCAAAGACCCTCCCCCCTCACAGGAGCACAGCGCTGAACACTGCACAAGGCGCTTTCCAGGGCTTCCCCGGAGAGACCCCCATCCTATTGGTAGTACCACGGGTCCCATTTTACAGGTGAGGAAGCTGAGGGCACCCAGATGGCAAAGTGGCTGAACTACATTTGCATTCAAGCCTGTGTGCCCCACCCCCACTGCCCCAAGCCAATGTGGTACCTGCTCTGTTGTATCAGATTAAGTGGCTCTGGTGTCCTGAAGCATTGTGGGTGAAGGCAAGGTATTCTAGCTCAAGGGCAGACATTGCCAATCCAAGGGCAGGGACAATCCTGTAGCCCAGCAGGGCGTGTCTACTTTAGCTGAAAAGAGAGAATGCCTTATTTGGGGACACTTAAGGGCAGGTTGAATGATTTCAGGGGGTTGTCTCCAGTTTCAGAAACTCCAGGGTAAGGGGTATCTAATGTGCAAACAGCCTGTCCTAACCACTCCAGAGGCCCTGGGAAGTCTCTTACCCCTCTCCAGTCTATCTTTTTTCTCAACCCTGGATCCCCAAGGTCTTTGCACTAGAAGAGTCAAAGAGCCCGTATGCATGGCTGTGAGGGCATTTGGAGTCTGGGGGAGAGGCGGTAACTTGGGTGGACATTCTGTCTGGGTCCTGACCTTGTTGCCTTGTGCTCTTTTGTAAGAGGGGGGTCCCTACCTGGATGCTTTGTACATATTTGTTACACTTTTATTAAAAAATTGATTGTGCACCTCTAATGAAGGCCTTTGTGTGTTTTCTCTGGGAAGGTGGGTCCTCGGAGACCAGCAGATAACCATGGCAACAGTGCATACGTGAGGCTGCACGCTCATCCTCCAGCTTTGTGTGTATTCATGTGTGCTTGAATATGAAGGTCAGAGGTCATCCTCGGGAGCTGGTTTTATTTATTTATTTTTCCAGACAGGATCTCTGTGTGTGATTCCGGCTAGCCTGGAACTCAGTGATTAGACCGGGTACTCAGAGGTTGTCCTCCTACCTCAGCTCCTGAGTGCTGGGACTGAGGTGTGCAATACTATGCTTAGCATCAATCACCTTGTCTTCTGAGCCTGGGTCATAGGACCTGTGGCTCACAAGGCAGCTAGCAAAGCCTTAGGGGTACACTGTTGCCCGATGTTACTAATTTGCACTTAGATTTCTGCCTTTCTGCCTCTGTCTGGCTCCCTGGCAAGGTTTATATTCTTAAAATTATTTTGGTTTTTGAGCTAGAGCTCACCATAAAGCCCAGGACTGCCTGGAACCCTCAATCTGATTATAGTTGTGAAGCAGGACATGAACCAACAGCTCCCTCCTCTACTTACAAGTGCTGCAGGTGGAACCCAGAACCCTGGGCACACTCAGCAAACACCGTCCAGGGCAGAACCCAAGCAAATCATACAATAGGCCCCCTGTTGGGTAAACCCTTCCGGTCACCACCAACTGCACACCTGATCCCCAGCTAGATGTGGGGCCTCCTGGGTGCACAGACTAAAGCGCCCAGAAGACTCCCATCAATCAGAGTCAAGGATCCCCTGGTGTGTTTTTGTGAGTACAAAACCAGAGTGAGATAGTTTCAGTCAACCTAAGCTCAGAGCTGCAAGTTGCTGCCACAGCCGGCCCGCCTGCCCTCCAGATGCTGCTGGAGTTAATGTCCACAGAAGTCACCATCCAGCACGGCTCCTTCTCACCTCTGCCCTTCTCTGCGTATGTGCACACGTGTCTGTACGGAAGCCAGAGGCCAGCACTCAGGGTCTGCCTCTGTTGCTCTCCACTTTATTTTTGGAGGCAGAATCTGTGTCTGAGTTTGGAGCTAGGCTGGCTGGCCACAGGAAATTGCCTGTCTGCCCCACCCCCACAGACAAGCTGCCATGCCCAGCTGTTTATAATGGTCCCTGGATTTGAGGAGTCCAGACGAGGATCTCCTCGTGCCCGGGTGACCAGCACTCTTCCCTACTGAGGCACCTCTGCAGCCAACACTCTGGCTTCCTTCCTTCTTGGCTTCTCTAGGGAGAAGCATCTGAGCCTCTCCACAGGCTATGCATATTCCACTTCTTGACTGCCTAGATCCAGGTCTAGCTGGCTTCAGAAGGCATGGTGACTCACAGAGACAAGTTACATCCATAGGGGAGGTTTATTGGCAGAAGGTTCTTAAAGACACCAAAGACATGTCCAAAGCAAAAGTGCAGAAGACCTCAGATGGCTGCCCACCTCCTCTTCAGCAGGGGGACAGTCCCAAGGCTCCGTGCCTGTGTCGCTCCCTTTGGAAGGTGCTGGGCCTGTTAGGCTCAGGTCCAAAGCAGGCCTTTCTTCTTCCCATGCGTTTCTGGAAGATTTCTGTTTTAAATGTTTGTGTCCTTGGAGCTGGAGTTGTGAGCCCCTTGACGTGAGCGCTGGGAATTGTACCTGGTTCCTCTTGAGAGCGCAAGGCAAATGGGGCGGTGGTGGCACACGCCTTTAATCCCGGCACTTGGGAGGCAGAGGCAGGCAGATTTCTGAGTTCGAGGCTAGCCTGGTCTACAGAGTGAGTTCCAGGACAGCCAGGGCTACACAGAGAAACCCTGTCTCAGACCCCCTCCCCCCACAGAAGAGCTCGAGGCAAGCACTCTGAGCCTGTGCCCCCACCAGCCTCCCCGACCTTATTACTCTCAGGTCCCACACGCGACTTTGAGGACTCAGGGCTTTGAGTCTGTGACCCACAAAATAACAGGAGCCAAATCCTGACGCACCACTGACCTGCTTAACGCTGAGGACTGACATGCCACTGCAGGAGGAGAGCGCCTGTTCTCCAGGGGACACTTTCCCACGGCCTGCTGTCTGGGCCACTGCCTGAACCCTCCGGCCTGGAGAAACCCCGCTGATGGGGTGTTCCCCGAAGGATGCGAACTGAAGAGCATCTCACTGTCTCAGGGGATGCACCCCGTGTGGCAGGGTATGGTTGATATTTACAGGGTGTTAGAGAAGTAATGGGGGTGGGGGAGTTAAACCCTTGGTACACTTGCCGGTAACCCACACTGTTAGTTCACCTGTTTCTCCCTTTTAAAATGGAGTCTCATGGAGCCCAGGTGGTCCTGGAACTCGCTATGTGGCCAAGGAATGATCTTGCCCTTTTGATCCTCCTGCCTCTCCCACTCAGTGCTAGCAATGCTAGTGTGCATGGCCATGCCTTGTTCACGTGGTGCTGGCCTCGGAACTCAGGCTTCCTGCGGGCTAGGCAAGCGCGCTACCAAAGGAGCTCCAGCTTCTGTCCTCTTACTAGTTTTCTCCGTCCCAGCAAATAACATGCTAGGTTTTGTAGCCCCACAGTGGTGATACAGGGTATAGGGACATCACAGAGTCTGGGGTCAGGTTTCCAAGCCCGACTCCCAATGACTGCTTCTGATCCATCCCACCTACACCTCCGCGCACCTCCCGCAGCTCCAACCCCTCCACAATGCTGACAGCATCTCAGGCACAGCGATCTCTCTGATAAAAACCAGTTGCAGGCCGTCTCCCTGCTCTCCTGGGTCCCCCCTCAAACTAGAGAGAACAGAAGGACTCATCCTCCCTTCCCGCTTCAGACACCCAGGCAGTGGGATTGCTTAGCATCATGGCCATTGCCATAGTGACAGAGCTTGAAGGATGCCCTGGTCCCCTGGGAAGGGTGTGTTACTGGTACCAGGAAAGTGCCAGGGGGACCAAGCAGAGGGATAAGTCCCAACAGGGGTGCTCAGGGCATGGATCCTGAATCTACAGAGGGGAGGAGACAGCACTGAGGCTCTCCGCCCCACCCCTTGCGTCTGCTAATCTGCCCACCAGCCTTGCAGTTTTCTCACAAGTGACTTGGGCCAGCCTGCCGTGTGGATGCGGGCTGTGAGAGAACAGAGTTGGTAGCCGGTGGAGGCAGGCAGAATTCCAGAGGCTTCTGTGCGGTCACCTGTGCTATTTCGTCCCAGGTTTCCAACCAGAGAGTTTTCCAGGGGGAGAAGCAGCTGTGCCTTAGAGACCCAAGGATGTGAAGCGCACCTGTGAGCTACTCCCAGCGTTCCCCGAGGTCCCACTCAGGAGTTTAGTTAAAGATATAAAGCAGTCTTTTCAGAGACTCTGGAAGGACTGTTGTTTCTCTGAGCTAATTACCTCACTAGAGAGAGGGAGGGGACACTGGATCACTCCAGAGCCGTGTGCCACTTATGACAGGGATTGAAGTCTTCCGGGGTGGGGGCGAGGCAGCCATGCCCGCCAGAGCTCTGCACAGTCCTGAGCTACAAGCAAGGGACAATGTAGAAAAGAATAAGGACAGAAGAATGACAGAAGGCAGGTGGCATGCACTTCTGGACCAGAGCTGACCCTTCTGAGACTGCCTGTCCCAGGCAGAGCCGGGGAGGAAAGGAATCACAAAAGCGTGGTCTCTCCATGGCGCCTCCCATTTGACCTCACCGTCTGCGTGCTCGGAGCAGTCTGTCTCTGAGGTGCTGTATGCCTAGGCCTCCGATGCTCAACCAGGAGGGCCACTTACAGCAACAGGGCCAGGCAGCGCTGGAGATGAGGCGGCCCTTACTTGCTGGGCAGTGCACGGAGCTTCACACCTGCCGAGGGTGTGAGAGCGTACCCCACCCCAGGGCTCACATGGAGGCCAGGAGGCGGCCTGAGCAGGATGCTCGGTGCTTCCTGCTGTTGTTATGGTCAGCTCTGGCTGAAGCCTGGTGCTCACATGTTGGACATTCCCAGTGGCTCCTGGGAGCAGACCTGGGTCAGACTGGACTCTCTCAGCTCCTACCAGTTTGTAGCATTGAGTACCAGTAGCTGGAAGCAGGTTAAGTGAGGGGAGACTGTGTGTGGGTGACTCCTCTACTCAGAGGGGACAGATCACCTACCTGTGGGGAAGCCAGGTCTGAGTGAGGAGGGCTCCCCTCTCTGGTGGGGTAGGATGCACACACTGTACCAGGGAGGTGAGGAATGTGTTGGTGTGGGCACCCTGGGGCCATCAGGTAGAGGTGGTGAACAGCAGGAGGAAGTCCTGGAGGCTGTTTCCCAGGCAGCCTCAGGCCCCGGCTCCCCAGACACGGGTGTCTAGTTAATACACCTGCAAGTGTGCAGACGTGGCCCCATCCTTCCAGCATCGCAGGGTATCCACGGCAACGGAGCGGCACAGTGGGCAGGTGCGCTCTCTGTCCAGCCACAGGCAAAGACACTCCTCACAGAACACATGCTGTGGGAACAGCAGAGGGAAAGAGTGTGACCCAGGAGCCCGGTGACAGCAGCTGACTAGCCAGGCCATTCATGCAAGCCCTCCAGGAAGGGAGACAACAGCCCCATCAGCTCTAAAACAGAAATGTCGGTAGCTGGTGCTCGGATAGGAAGGCAGAGGAGGAGGCCTATGGAGACCTTCCCCAGCTGGGGTCAGAGGGCAGCAGTACACCTGGCATGGAAGGTTCTCCTCTCCAGGCTGTGATTGTGGAGTTGGGAGAGGAGCCCTGGGGACTGTGTTCACATGGCAGGTTCTGGGTCTCATCACAGTCTCAGAACAAGCAGCACAGGGGTGACTGGACCACAGACACAGGCCTGCATGGAAGAGGCTGTGGAGGGGAGAAGGCATTGTCTCTTGTCTCAGGACATCTGTGTGCACCTGGAGCAAGCAGACAGACCCAGGTGGTCTAGCTGGTGACAGACAGGAGCAGTGCTACAATCCCTTCACTGTGATGAAGTCCACCCATGTGAATCACATCCCAGCAAAAAGACTCAGAGAGGGGAAGACACCGGACGAAGGAGGAACAGCAGCTAGGCGGTAGGAGTCAGGAGTGTGACAGGCAGCTGTGTGTCATGGCCTGTGTGGCCGTGCCCTCCTTGCCGACCCCTACCCATGGTGCATTGCTTATAACAATGACAGTACAGTAATGGACGTCACCCCTGGAGTAGATTACGAGAACCACGACTTTTACCTTGCTTACACTGTGAGGACCTCATGGGCTTGCTCCCACAAATACCAGCTTGGCAAGGAAGCCAGGGCTATTTGTGGCCACAACAGCCACCAAGGACCTTCAGTCCTACAGGCCACAAGGATCTGAATCCAGCTCACAGTCACATCCTGAAGCCTGGAAGAGGCGGCTCCCTTAGGAGCTAGGAGGCCCTCAGTGCTACCCGTGAGTTACCTCTAAGCAGAGGCCAGAGCGAATCAGGGCTTGGATTCATGGCCTGTGGGAACTATGAAATCACAGATGTTTATAGCGCTGCCACCATACTTTGGAACAACTTGCTACGCAGCAGCGGTAGCTGATGCACAGTGCCTGGGTCTAGAGCAGACTCACTCTCCGTCCATTCGGTGCCGTTGTGTACATTATGCACACTGGCAGGGTCTGAGACATGAGGTCAGAAACAACTGATTCTGCAAGAACATTGCTGAAGATGTGGCTATCATGCACAAGACACACACACACACAGAGTCAATCAATCTTAGATCCTCTACAGTCACAAACTAGGTCAGCCATGTCCAGACTTGGGATTAAACCGCAGCCTAAGACATGTTCTGCCTTTTAAACACAAAGCTGCACACATCATCACCTCTGACTGCACTGAGAGAGCCACGCCTGCCGAGGACATGCTCTGTCACTCTCGGGCGGACGATGGCCCAGAGGGCTAGGGTCACCATGAGTTGTATTGCTTGGTTATGGAGCTAGTGCTCAGGGGGTATTGGTGCCTAGGAAGCATGCATTCCGGAAGGGAAAGGATGCAGCAGTCACGAGCAGGTATACACAGCCTGGATCCCAGCTCAGCTACTCCCTCGCCTCACGCACAGGCTTTGCTGGACAGAGCTCGGCACAGCACAGCACGGCAAGAATCCTAGGAGAGGTGCTCTAACTCCCCAGCACAGCCTTCTATGAGGCAAGAGGCCAAGCCTTAGTGGAAAGAGCAGAACCAACAGTACTAGTCTGGGGAGGCACAAATGGGGAAGCTGTTCTTAAGTGACATCTGAGCTCATTCATTCTTTGATGACGTAAGGCCCTCTCCCTCTCCCTGCATGGGCACCTCAGCACTTGCAGGCCCAGCACTCACCAGCAGGGCAAGGTGGGGATCTGAGCTCAGACTGCCAACAACCACCCTCCCGCCCGCCCGTGTGCCCGTGTGTGTCTTCAGCCGCTGTATGTGGCTGTCAGTCCTAGCTCTAGACAATGATGCCTTGTCTGACCCCTCCCAAGAGTTCCTCCTCCACCTTTGGGGAGACGTGGTGCAAGAATGGAAGAGACGGGCAGATTGAGGCCCGGAGAGACTGCCAGGAGAACGAGTTCCACCTCGCCATCATGTTCAGATCATCCCCGTCACGGAGAAGGAAATACAGATGGCTCCAAAGCACACGCGGAGCTGCCCAGCCACGCTCATAATTAGGGAGATGCAAATGAGAGCAGAGCTCGGCAGCACTGTCACCTGTCAGTCTGGCAAAGGCAAGGGCTTCGGTACGGCTGTGTCAAGTGAGGGTAGGAGCAAGCGGCTGGGACACACTCTTATGAGAACAGGCAGGCAGTCTCTCCAAAGAGAGCAGTTTAGCAAGAGCCCTCAAAACAAGGGCCCCCTCACCCAGGAATTCTACCAACTAGGAACTCATGCTACCAAGAGCCCACCACCAAGACAGAGAAAGCGTCTGTTGGGAACAGTTACCATGCACCAAACCCTTTCCCAGGACACGTGGGCTTCTGAGGAGCTACCTGAGTGAACTCATTCAATCAACACCGTGGGCTCAGGCAGGCATGATCAATCTATTTCGGTCACCTTTGTGACAACCATCTTCGCAGTAACGAGAGATGGGAAGAGGCTGTGCCTCTCAGGAAATAGCCATACAAATGGGGTCTATCCGCTAAATGCCGGGTCTGTGGCTGTAAGGCAGAGTAAGGGGTGATCTCTGAGCGCCAGCCACAGGTCACAATGGCACTGAGCGACAGACAGCTCAGGGAGATTGTGCTGCAAGTTCAGATTGCTTTAAAAGATGTTTATGGGTGTATATGTTGGTATCCATGTACACAGACACATGTGCACACTAAGCACATGCACATGCTATGTTTGGCATGATTTTGAATTCTATAAAATGTCTTTGGCAAGAGATAAAGAAAGTTGGCAACTGTGTTGCTTCTGTGGTTGGTACAGGACAGAGACCTGGTGACAAGGGCAAACAGCCTGTTACTAGCCTTTGCATGCAAGTAAGTATGTATACATGTATGTAGCATGTATGCAGTATCATGTATGTGTGCATGTATGCATGCATGCATATATGTAGGTATGCATGCATGCATATATGCAGGTGTGTAGGTATTATTTCCTGTGTATGTGTGCACCATGGTATATATCTGGAGGTTGGAGGAGACTATGTGGGAGATGGTTCTCTCCTTCTACCATGTGGTTCTAGGGACCGAGCGCAGGCCATCATCGGGCTATATAATCATCGGGCTATACAACCAACGCCCTCAACCTCTGAGGCACCTGGCTGCCTTGCTAGCTCCTGTCCTTGTATACCTTGCAAACAATCTTTTTCTTTAAAAAGACCTTTTGTTCTGGAGTAAGTTCAGAGTTATAGAAAAGCTCAATGATGGAAACATGGCCTCACCCAGACTCAGTTTCCCCTCAAATTACTGCACACCTGCGAAGGGCATTTGCCGAAGCCAAGAGAACCAGGTTGACACGGAGGCACTCTCTAGGCTTGATTTAAGTTTCATCAAAGCAGCAGCCTTATATTCCTCCCTGCCCTGGGATGCAAACCCAGCCGCACATTCTAGTTAGCTGTCGTGTCCCCTGTCTGAATTTTGACTCAGACACACAAACTGCCATTCTGTTTACTTGTTTGAACAGGGGCTTGCCACAGAGCCCAGGCTGGCCTTGAACTTGTGGAGGGAGACCCTGCAGTCTGCCTCCCGAGTGCTGGAATTCAAGATGGACACCACCACACCTGGCCACACTGAGGATTTAAAAGCAGATCACAGTGAGGGGACGGGGCTGTAGCCTGGGGAATAGCTTGCTCACTCGGCACACGTGAGGCCCTGGCCACAGCCCTACACACCTATAATCACAGCGCTTGAAGGGGAGAGGCAGAAGGCTCAGGCTCAGGCATTCTCAGCCACACAGTGAGTTTGAGACTCTGGGCTACATGAGACCCAGCCTCAAAAAAAAAAAAAAAAAAAAAAAAAAAAAGACAGAGCATTAAAAATTCAATTAAAACCAAACTTCTTCAAAGACTCTCTCAAACAGCAATAACAAATTCCTCTTGCTAATGCTAAAAGAGGACCCCACCTCCTATCCCGTCTTCCAAGGGTGTGAGGGAGGCCATCTGCCTTTCTTCGCATTCCTTCTGGAACCCAGGCTTGTGCTAACAGTCTCCGTGCTGGAGCACTCCCCTCTCTGCCCCGGTCCCGGGGGGCTCTCCATGAATCTCTCTTCCACAGCTCCTATCACTGCCTGCCTTGTTTCATAGTTATTTATGAATATGTGTCTGAGTCTCTAAGGAGACCGTGAGCTTCCCAAGGAGGGGACTGGCTCTGTGTCCTCTGCCTCTCCCCTGAACTCTGCCCTCACCCCACTCACATTTACTAAATTGATGCCTGGCCCCCAGGGTCAGGAAGAGGGGAAGGGGCACATGAGGGAGTCAAAGCGCTTACCACTGTGGCTTGGGGAACCCGGATAATAATGAAAACAAAGGGTAATGATAACTTTACTGAAAACGGTAAAGACAGCGCTGGCAACTGCTGTGGTGAGCCACGCCGGGTCAGCTGTGCACGGTGGATGGCACAGACAGTACCACGCTCCTGGAACTGCGGTCGGACACATACGCAGTGCAAGGCATCATGGTCATTTTATATGTGTCCTGGGGAGATGCAGTGATACCCCCACAGTACACCAGGGATCAAGACTGCTCCTAGAAGCCAGGTGAGCGGTGCAGACCTGTGATCTCAGTGCTGGAAAGCAGAGGCAGGAGGATCCTGAGTTCAAGGATTCCTGAGCTACATATTGAGACCCTGTCTCAAAATAACAGCAAAACCCATCAACTGTTGCTAGGGCCAGAGGTAGAAGTGTTCAGTGGTCAGCACAAGCAAGCCCTGAGTTACGTCCCCTGCATGGACATTTTTATAGACTGTGATTCAGACCCTGGTTGAGGTGCACATTTTACATAGCAAAGTAGACCTAGCCTCTGGGTCCTCCCAGCACACCCTGCCCTGAATGCTGAACTTTCCAGTCCAGGTTTCATTTACCAGGAGAGGTTCTTCAGTACATAATCCAGACATTTTGATCACCTTCACCCCACCCCCATACCGCTTCTCTCTCATCTCCTTTCCCGGCTCTCTCTCCATGGCAACCTCACTGCCCTCCTCCTGGATGGTCGGCGAGAGGTGCCCCCGATAAACCTGGCACTATATTTTCATTTGGCTTGAACTGTCTCATTCACCCGCAGGGAATATCCACCAGAATGGATATGCCTGGGGCTTGCAATCAGGACAGTCTGATATCACACCATACCACGACGGACCAACAACACTGAGGCTCCGAGAGGAAAAGCAACCTGCCCTTGGCTACACAGCCAGAAAAAAGCAGGGCTGAGATCTGAACCGTGGTCTAGCTGCCTCAGGTCTTCACCAGGTTGCCCTAAAGTCCACACTGGAGCCCTGAGACGTGCTCACAGGACCGGCTTTTTCTGGAGTGGGGTCCCGCTGGGGGCGCTATTCGCTCACCTGGCACAGGAGAATCATGGGGTCTCTGAACTCGGCCTGGCAGATGGCGCAGACAGCGCCAGCCTCCGTGCACTGCTGCCCGGTGGCTCGGACTCCGTAATTCTGTTGGAGGGGGGGAGGGGAGACAAACACAGTCGTGAGCGCTGCAGTGAAGCAGTGTCTGCAAGGTAAGGAAGGGCTGCCGTGGGCGCGTGCACCATCTGGTTCCCTGAGCCTGGGACTCACTCACCTGGGAAGTGCAAAGGAGCTTCAGTGCTTTCCTGAGTCCGCCCACGCGACCGCAGATGTCGAACGACTGAAAGGAGAGAAGAGCTACAGCTACGAACAATCTCCTGGTACTCCTCACCTTTGGCTTTGATCAATTCAGAAAAACTTCTTCTCATTTGCCTGACTTCTGTCCTGACACCCGGTATCAACAGCCTCCTAGGTTACTCTATCAAACTGCGAAAGTACTGCCCTTCCCTTGCCAAGCTCAGGGCAGGCATTACTAATCAATCACATCACTTTCCCAGCACTAGAGCCAGCCACTGCTAGCTGATCGTAGTGAGGAAGATAAGGCTCCAAGGCTGGTTCTGCACAGATTGCTTGGCTGGTCCTGTTGGAAGGAAGCAAAGCAGACACATTCATTGTCGCTAGGCTCTTTAAAGCCAGAAACAGAGATGGAAGAGAGGAGAGAGGCAAGCGGGAGAAAGGGAGTTTACTTCTTGGGGCCAGGGAGGTGGGTCAATAAGGTATTTACCATTAAGCCGGACCTCCTGAGTTCAGTCCCTAGAACCCAGAAGGGCAGACCTGACTCCTACAAGCTGTCCTCTGACCTCTACATGCACGCCCTAGGGCATGCAGGTTCCACCTCCAACACGAAACACATGTGTTAATGTATGTTACGATGCCATGATGTGGGCAGATCTCGTCATGATAAATCAAATACGCCACACCCATAGGTCATTGTCCATCCCACAGGGCGGGTGGGGGGGGGCAAACGCCCAGCACTGGCACATCTGTAGAGACAGAACTGGTGTCTGCAGGAGGCTGGGAGCAGGGGGATGGAGACTGGCAGCGTCTAGACGAGCTGGGTGCTGGGTTTGTCTGTGAAGTCAGGACATGCTTTGGAGCCATGGAGGGGAGGCGGTTCTAACACGGTGACAGCACATGTGCATGGTCTAGGGTTAGCAGCAGCTGGCCTCGGTCATGCAGCCCTGGAATCCTTCCCTGCTTCTCTAGAGGCTGAGGCAGGAGGATTGGGAGTTCAAGGATGGCTTGGGAACACAGTGAGACCCTGCCCAGAGTTAAAGAGGGATACAGTGTTAACGGCAGAATGCCTGCCTGCTATGAGCGGAGCCTTGGGTTCCGTTCCCAGCACCAGAGAAGAAGGAAGAACAGGACAGACTGATGGATGGTTAGTTCTATGTGACATGAAATACATTTTGATTTGAAACAGGCAGACATTAGTGGCTGGGTCCTAGCCGCTCGATAGCCCCTCAAGCCTGGCCTAGCCAGCAGTTTACCTTGCAGAGACTGTACAGGATGATCAGGACCCCTCCCAGGAAGTAGCTGTTGGAGGAGTCATCCCCCATGATGTACTTGTACCACAGCTGGATGGGGACAAGCGACCTGAACAGCTGGCTCAGCTCCTCGATGACCAGATAAAACTTTCCCTGCAGCCACACAGAAAGCATCAATTAGTGTTAGCAGTGAGGACCCAGAGGACAGAGCTGGGGCCCAGGCAGGGCCATAATGACAGTCCAGGTCACAGGCAGTCCATTAATCAGCTTCGGAAAGCACTCAGGCTGGCTCTAATGGGGACCAATGGATGTGGCCAGGGAGACGTGGCTCCTGCCTGAAGTCCTTGCCCACCACCCACTGCCCACTGTCCCCAGGATCGAAGCATCAGGATCAGGTATCAGAGATAGGGTGTGGGTGCGGTCAACCGTCTGCCTCAGTGCAGTATGGAGAACAGAGGGTAGCTCACTGTCTCCCCAGACTACCCAGGAGGGCTGACTCCGGCCCACAGGACAGAAGCAAGGCAGGCCAGGCTGGGAGTCAAGGCAGGCAGCCACTTCTGCAGTTCTACCTCTTGTGGCCTCCAAAGGGGCCAGAAGACACGTTGGGGAATATCTGAGTGTGGGGCCTCACTCCTGGGTGACTTTCAGGATGAGGTTCCCATCTCTCAACCCAGGGGCTGCTCTGAGATGTAAAGATGCTGCTACCGGTGCAGGCTCCTGCTTCCCTCAGGCCAAGAGCAAGCATCAGGAGCGAGGGCGGCTGCTAGGAGAGGGGGAGGGGTAAGTGCTTGTCATGGGATCTCCTGAATGTAAACACTACCTGGATGGGGGGCCCTTGACACCCCTCCAAGGACAGTCCCTGATAGAAATGGAAATAGGGCCCACTTGTCGAAAACGTTCTCTGCAGCTGTAATCACAAGATCCACTGAGCGGAAACTGCCCAAATGCACCGTAGCCGAACACTTGACACCAACTCAGGCAATATTTATGAAATAGGAGACCACTCTGAGACTGTAACTAACAGATGACTGATAGTCTATCAACGTGGATGGATTTCACAGGTATTATGTTGCTTCGAAGGTGGTTATAGAAGCCTTCATACTGGGCTGGGGAAGTGGCTTAGTGGGTAAGGTGTTTGCCAAACAAATGCAAAGACCAGAGTTCAGATCCCTACCACCCACAAAAAAGCCAGGCAGGCGCGGTACAATCCCAGTGTTTGGGATGCAGGGACAAGGGGGGCAAGAGGTCCCAAGGAAAGCTGGCTAGCTAGAGTAGCTGGATCAGTGAGCTCCCAGTTCAGTGAGAAATCCTGCCTCAGTGTATAAAGTCGAGCTATTGAGAAAGACACTCAACATCAACTTGGGGAGTCCGCACTCACACAGACACCCATGCCATGCATACACACATGCACCTCTCTCTCTCTCTCTCACACACACACACACACACACACATACACAGACACACACACATGCACATCTCACACACACATACACACACATATTCTCTCTCACACACATGCACCTCTCTCACACACACATACATATCCTCTCTCACACACATGCACCTCTCACACACACACATACACACACATATTCTCTCTCACACACATGCACCTCTCACACACACACACACACATACACATACATATTCTCTCTCACACACATGCACCTCTCACACACACACATACACATACATATTCTCTCTCACATACATGCACCTCTCACACACACACATACATATTCTCTCTCACACACATACACATACATATTCTCTCTCACACACATGCACCTCTCTCTCTCACACACACATACATACACACACATATTCTCTCTCACACACATGTACCTCTCTCACACACACACACATACACATACATATTCTCTCTCTCACACACCTCTCTCACACACACACAAAGACACACACATGCTGGCACACCTCTGTCTTTCTCACACACATACATGCTCTCTCTCTCACACACACATGCACTCTCTCTCTCTCACACACACACATGCACTCTCTCTCTCACACACACATGCACTCTCTCTCTCTCACACACACACATGCACTCTCTCTCTCTCACACACACATGAACTCTCTCTCACACACACACATGCACTCTCTCTCTCATACACACGTACACTCTCTCTCACACACACATGCACTCTCTCTCACACACACATGCACTCTCTCTTTCTCACACACACATGCACTCTCTCTCACACACACATGCACTCTCTCTCTCACACACACATGCACTCTCTCTCATACACACATGCACTCTCTCTCACACACACATGCACTCTCTCTCTCTCTCTCTCTCTCACACACACACACACACACACATATTCTATCTGTATCTCTCACTCCGTCCCCCACACTTTCTCTCTCACATTCTCTTTCTCAACCTCTCTCTTTCTCTGTCTCTCTCTCACACACGCACCTCTCTCTCATATACACATATGCACCTCTCTCTCTCTCTCTCTCTCTCTCTCTCTCTCTCTCTCTCTCTCTCTCTCTCTCTCTTTCTCTCCCTATGACAACCCTTGTTTACACACAGTCTTAGAACAGGTAAGCCAGATAAAAGGAGAACTATGGCTGTCCAGGGTGAGGGTGAGACTCTAAGGAATACTAGGGGATTGTGGGAAATGGCTTCTCCACTGATTGTAATGTTGCTTATGTGGGTGTGGTCACATGTCCCAGCTCACAGAAATTATGCTGCAAAGCTGTGTACTTTATAAATCACACTCGAGTAAGACTATGTCACACACACACACAAACACATCACACACACACACACACACACACACATACACACACACGAGCCAATAGATGTCCAGAGCCTTAGAAATGTCAGTGAGCTCTGTGCCTCTAAGTCCTCTAACAAGGTAACCAGGGCTCCACATAGAGTGATGAGAAAAACTCACCAGAATGGGTTTTTGTGACAGCAAAGAGGTCACCAAGGGAACACACAAGAGATGGGGTCTAACTGTTGGAGATCTAAGATGAAGCGCCACACAGCCATGAAAGATTATCCTGTGAAACACCAGCTCTGTGGTTAACCACACACACTATTACCCAAGCAACCAGGGTCAGCGCCCTACTCATAAGTCACCCTAATGCCATGGTTCTTGGAATATGACACACCAGGAAGGACAGTGTCATGTCTGTTTTCAACGGAACCATGAAGAAAAGAGACAAATTCAAATTATTGAGTCTGCAGAATAACCACTAGCACTCTTCAAGACAAAGATGAAGGACTCCGTGACAGGAGATTGCATGGGAGAAAGGATAAACCAGTGCAGTACATATCGAGATAGGGTTTCTCTGTGGAGCCCTGGCTGTCCCAGAACTCACTCTGTAGACCAGGCTGGCCTCGAACTCAGAGACCAGCCTGCCTCTGCCTCCCAAGTGCTGGATTACAGGCATGCGCCACCACTGCCTGGTGCAAATTCTTTACAGAAACTGTGACCCATTGTTTCTCTTGTGTAGAGTGCTTGTGTGAGCAGCAGCTTGTGTGCAGAGGTCAGAGGGCAACTTGCAGGAATCCGTTCTCATTCCACCACGCAGGCTCCAGGGTCAGACTCAGATCATCAGTCTTAGCAGTGAGCACCTTTATGAGCCAAGCCATTTCACTGGCCAAAGGCCCAAAGGAGGCTTTATGCTCTCATTGATCACGATGGCTGGGCACTCGGCATCCAAAGGTGACTCCTTGAAGCAGATCCGTGTGAGGACCAAGAATGGTCATCCAACCATCCGCTTCCATCGTGACTTTTGACTGAGTCCCTGTGTGTGTGTGTGTGTTGCCCTGATTGTGTATTTATGTGTGTGTGGTACCCTGAATGTGTGTGTGTGTGTGTGTGTGTGTGTGAGCCTGTATGTGTGTATGTGTGTGTGTGTCCCCTTTATGTATATGTGTGTCTGCATGTGTACATGGGTCCCCTGTGTGTGTGTGTGTTTAGGGGGTCCCCTGTTTTCTGAAGGGCCTTCCTTTCCCTTACATGCTCCATTCATATGCTCTCTCACCCCAGAAGTATCACCTAGAGGCAAATCTAGTTCCTTTGGGAACTTGTGGGTGTCAGGGGATGGCTGCCATGGTACTGACCCATGCATGGTGTGATGGTTTATATATGATTGGTTCAGGGAGAAACCCTATTAGGAGGTGTGGCCTTGTTGGAGTAGGTGTGTCCCTGTGGGTGTGGCCTTAAGACCCTCACCCTAGTTGCCTGGAAGTCAGTCTTCTACTAGCAGCCTTCAGATGAAGATGTAGAACTCTCAGCTCCTCCTGTACCATATCTGCCTGGATGCTGCCATGTTTCTGCATTGATGACAATGGACTGAACCTCTGAGCCTGTAAGCCAACCCCAATTAAATGTTGTCCTTTATAAGAGTTGCCTTGGTCATAGTGTCTGTTTTCGGCAGTGGAACTCTAACTAAGAGAGATGGCAAGGAGGTACCACCCTCTCTCCACCCAACAGCAGGTCCCAAGCTCTGAAGAACCCACTGCTTTCCTGGTTTCTCAAGCTCACGATCCCTTGCATCTGACGTGCAGGATACATGGTAAGTGACCCCAAAGGGCTTGCAACCCTTAGGCTGAGAACTGCAGGCCTTACACCAAAACCCTGACAAAAAAACGACTGGAGGTAAGGACGATTTAGCCAGCAGAGGGCTCCATAAGTGGACAATGGCTTTGTGTTTCTAGGTCTACTGCGAGGAAGAATACCATGGCAACGAGTATATAGTCAAGCAGCTTCTTCAAGGTGGACGGGAAATAGAAAAAAGTACCAGAGTAAGATGTATCTTCCAGGGACAGAACCCAGTAACATTTCAGTCAGTGAGGCTACACCTCTACTTCCAACTTCCAACAATGGCACCCAATTATGCACCCATGAGAAACTGATCCACTCACCCACCCATCCATCTACCCATCCATCCATCCATCCACCCATCCATCCATTATCCATCCACCCACCCACTCATCCATCCATCTATCCATCCATCTATCCATGCATGTTTCTTTCTTTATATCCATCTTCCCTCTTTCCCCATCTCTCTCTCTCTCATTTCTCCCAGCCTTAGCCCCCCACCCCATCTCTCCGATTGGACACGAAGGCCCTCAGAGATCTTTGAGTTCAGGGCATCCACTCTGCATCTCTGACTCAGGGCATATCCCTGCACACAGTAGGGCAGAAGGCTCCACCCTCATTACTCCTGGCTCCTTCTTACACTTTGCTGACAGAAAATCGGAGTTGGAATGTGGGAAAGAGCACTTTCATCGGCAAGCCCTTGTGTCAGGAAAAATAAAATCAAGGGAGAGAGAGCCTAGCGGAACCATCTTAAAAGTAGCAATTAGCTGTGGGGTGGGGTGGCCACTGGGAACTGTGCACATCCAGGGAGAACACGCGTCCTCCCTAATTAAGCAGTTTCCTAATTCCAGGTTTCTTGCATGTTACTTCTGACGACCACCAAACAGGAGGCAGGGTTTCTATGGCACGTCCAACAATGGGAGGGCGATGGAGTGCAGGCGCCTCTCCTCCCTGTCACCAGGAAAGATGTATGGAGACTGTTATAAGGCTCGAGCAGGCGGGGTGAGGGGTGGGGAGGTGATGAGAGTGTGACGGGGAAGGGGTGCGGGCAGAGGCGGTCCCAGGCGAGCTGCAGTCTCCCTTCCTCTCTGTCAGGACGTGCTGGGACACAGAGAAGCAGCCAAACAGGAAAAAACAAAAGCTTGAAGAACCTGGGGCTGATGAGGAGGGCGGGGCATGGAGGAAGGAGATGCACTCAGGGCACTGCCAGCTGATCTGAAGAGCTGGGAGGACAGAGGGGGAGGACGGAGGGGGGAGGGCGGAGGGAGAGGAGGGAGGAGAGGGACCATCCAAAACATCAGTGTGGACACAGAGAGGAAGAGTTGGTTATTCATGTGTCTTGAGACTAACATATTCCCATTGAGCGTTCACCTATGAGGCAGGACAGCTCAGAGCTCAAGGTAAGAGACTTGCCATGCTCAGGTCTCCTAGTCACTAGTGTCCAAAGTGACTTTGGACAGTAATGTCACTTCCTTGAGCTTTGCTTCCCCCACATACAAAGATCCACATATGTACACATGTACACACACCTCCCTACTACACTCACACACATTCACTATCATCTACACCCCACATTCACACACACACACACACACACACACACACACACGTTCATATTCTGACACACACTCATACATTCAAACAACCACATAAACTCACACAAGCGCAACTTCATGCATTGGCATTCGGGTAAATAGTCCCTGATTTGTGTGTTTGCCAATTTCTGTGGTGTAAATACTCCCATAAGGTCCATTGCAAACTTCCTGGAAGATGACTTTCCACTCTCAGGAGCCCAGGTGACCTGGATCTGCCAGGTGGCCATGGAATCACAGACGCCATGGAGATCTGAGGGACTGAGGGGTCGAAAATACAGGTTCACAGCCAGAATGCAGGACACGGCCACAGCTAGGTTGACAGTGAGAGTGCAGGACATGGCTACAGCCAGCTCCTCAGGCTGGTCCTGGCCTGGGAGTGTTACATGTTAGTACCACACTGGAAAAAGACATGGGAGAGTTCAGGCACAGAGAAATAAAAGGTGGGGATGTGGTAGGGCAGGGTGGCTTCGTACACGAGACTCTGAGTTCCATCCCCAACATCAGAGTGGGAGGAGGAAAAGAGGCTAGGAGGAGACCAGGACAGGAAGGCAAGAAAGCAGGCTAGAACTGAGGCAGAGATGTGTAGACGGGTCAGACCCGAGGAGATGGGGCAGTTTTCCCTTGCCTGCTTTTGCTGTCTGTGAGGCTGGCTGTGGGGAGAGGGGAGCAAGAGAAGAGTGTGGGATCCTGGGCCGGCCATGTCTGCTTCTTCAGCTGATGTAGCAAAATCAAGAGACAAGGCTCCGCCTGAGGGGCTGCCCAGGCCAGGAGGACATTCCAAGGCAGAGAGATGCGCTGTCCCCAGCATACCCCAAATGAACTTGGGAAACACAAAACAGAGAGAGTTAATGACTTTGGTTTTAAGCCAAGAACAAAAAGAAGAGGAGGAGAAGGGGCAAGAGAAGGGGCAGGAGGGAAGATGGGAGGAGGAGAAGAGGGAGGAGGAAGAGAGGGAGGAGGAGAGGGAGGAGGATGGGAGGGAGGAGAAGAGGAGGGAGGAAGATGGGAGAAAGAGGAGTGGGAGGAGGGGGAGGAGGAGAAGAGGAATGGGAGGAGGAGGAAGAGGAGGAGGAGGAATAGGAGGAGGAAGGAAGAGGGGAGGAGAAAGAGGAAGGCTATGAGGAGGAAGAGGAGGGGGATGAGGAGGAAGAGGAGGAGGAAGAGGGGAGCGAAGAGGAGGAAGAGGAGGGGGAAGAAGAGGGGGAAGAGGAGGGGAGGAGGAAGGAGGAGGGGAGGAATAAGAGGAGGTGGATGAGGAGGAAGAGGAGGGGAAGAGGAGGGGAAGAGGAGGGGAAGAGGAGGAAGAGGAGGGGGAAGAAGAGGGGGAGGAGGAGGGGGAGGGGGAGGAGGAGGAGGGGATGAAGAAGAGGAGGGGGAGGAGGAAAGAGAAGCAGCATTCAGGCAAGGGCACTCTGCAGTCTCCGGACCACACTACATCTCAAACTACATCACCAAAGCCCTGATCCCTGTCCCTCAGGATCCACAGGGGATAATTCTAGAATCCTCTAAACAAAACATGATCAAATCTGAGATGCTCAGGTCTCTCAAACAAGACAGTAGAATGTCTGCATAGAAGCCACGCCCCTGTAGGCTGCAGTAGCTTCTGGTGTGGATACAATGTAAACACTATGTAAATAGACTCTGTTGCTTAGGAAACAATGACAAACCGTCTGCCCACTTCAGTACAGCCACAAGCCCCCTGAGTAATCCCGAGCCATAGAAGATTTAAATGGCTGCTGTGGAACCTGAAGAAACAGCTAGCTGCACTGGGACACAAAGCCCCTGGGTTGTGATATGGACAAGAGGTGGCTCCTTGTGACAGGATTGGTACCAGGTGGTGGTGGCACACAGCTTTGATCTCAGCACTTGGGAGACAGAGGCAGGAGGATCTCTTTGAGTTAGAAGCCAGCTGGGTCTACAGAGTTTCAGGACCGCCAGGGCTATACAGAGGAACCCTCTGTTGGCCTCAAACCAACCAAGCAAGCAACCAAACAAACAAAAAAAGAGACAGCATAGGCTAGAGAGGCGGCTCAGCAGTTAAGAGTCCTTGTTGCTCTTGTAGAGGAGACTTGGGTTTGGTTCCCAGCATCCACATCAGGAGGCTTACGATGTCTTAGAGACCTTACATAGTTTTCTGGGTACATGCATACACTCACACAGACACATACATAAAACTAATAGGTTCATCCTAATTTCAACCTCATCCCTCATGAAGTCTTGAAGGATGAGAAAGGAGGTTGCTGTGAGTTCGAGTCCCTCCTGTCCTACACAGAGAGAAGACAGGATAAGGGGTCTCACCAGGAACTGAATCATATGAGGGTTTGATTTTAGATTCTACAGCCTTCCATACTGTGAGAAGTCATCCAGTTTCAGGCTGGTTGTCATAGCAACCTGAACAGATAAGTAGGACTGGCTGGTAGTGAACCTGTGATTCAAGCTTGGGTCTCTGCATGTTCCTATTGGCTAGGTTCAAATCCTAGCCCTGCCCTTTCCCAGCTAGGCACCTTTAGTGAAGTAAATCTCCTCTCTCTGACCAAACCCCTTCCATGTCCTTGGTGTCCCTGGCTGTCATGACCAATGTCCAATTCACTTAGAGATCCTGATGCAAACAGCTCTATGCAGTAAACTTCTCACAAGGTGGCCGGTGCAAGCTTTCAGAACACAAGGTCAGTCTTGGACCTAAAACTGTGCCAGACTTGCTCAAACCAGTGTCTGCTGCCACACATGTCTTCCATTTGCTGCACAATGTACCACCAGCCCTTGTGAGCCAGGCAGTCGAACCCCAGGGCCTTTGCACTGGCTCCGCCAACCCCACCCCCACCCTCCTGGAGCACCTGCTCCCTGCCAGGCTTCCACAATTTCCTTGAGTCTTGGGGGACAGCCTGGGTGAAGTTAAGGTTCAAACAGCCAGGCAGGTTCCTATGGCCATAGTCTCACAGGACTCTGATGCCAAAGATGCTCTGATGTCAACAGGGAATCTCTGCAGGTAAGGAGCTTTAAAGAAGACGACTCTGAGAGCTGCTCTGGGGATTCTAGCACAGTGGTTCTCAACCTGTGCGTCTAGAACCCTTCGGGGATCAAACAACCCTATCACAGGGGGTTTCGTGTCCAATATCCTGCATATCAAATGTTGATTATGATTCATAATAGCAAAATTATAGTTATGAAACAGCAATGAAAACAATTTTATGGTTGGGGGATCAAACATGAGGGACTGCATTAAAGAGTCAATGCACTAGGAAGGTTGAAGAAATCACTGTTCTTAGCAGGAGAGGCAGTTACTCGTATACTCTTGACAGAGGAGAAGTCCTCCTCAGTTCAGGGAAGGGCGTCTCCTTCCACAGAGTGAGCATGCAGCTTTGCAAGGGGCACACAAGGAGTGGTGAGGGACAGAGGGAACATGCACCTAGGCGGCCATTGCTGTGTATAAGCTGGCAGCCAGCTCATACATATCACCCCTGGTGATCAGCGGGGTGAGAGAGGTCACAGTCAGATCATCCTTGTATCCCAAAGTGGCTTGGAAATGAAACCTCTGAGGTTGGGTGAGGAAGACAGTTTGGTGGCCATTGCTGCGCCAGACACAAAATTATTCTGAGAAGTACCCAGTGAAGAAAGAAGCAGGCAATGACTGGGGTGGAGGCAGGACTCAACTGGACTCTTCCTGGCATCTGTAAAGGGTGTGGACTTCTGTTCCCATGCCCTGGCTTAGAGTTCTAACGCACTCTTGCTGAGGTTCTCCAGGCAAATGTCAACAATGGAAGGCCCTGTTGACACTGGTAACAGGGGCCAATGGGAGCCCCCTTCTTAGGACTGATGGAGGCAGGCGGTGAGCTAAGGCCTGAGAGGTGTGGGGTTCATCTGGAGATCCGGGAGGATTCAACGAGGGTCTGCTGTGGCCCTGAGGGCAGTCTACCAACCATAAAATGCCCTGTGGCGAACGCACCAAGCCTTCTGAATCAAGAGAGTGGGTGGTAGGGATGGGTTTCCCACATCAGCAATGGCACAGTGAGATCAATGCTAAATGTTGTGGTTGTGAGTCCAGGAGCCCGGTGAACATCTTTCATGGTTCTGGCACTCTAATGAGGTGTTTTCTCTGTCTCTGTCTGTCTCTCCCTCTCTATTTCTCTGTCTCTTCTCTCTCTCTGCACCTCAGTGTTCTGCTCTGTATTCCAGAGGAATTAACCCAGCGCTGGTCTTCTAAGCCTCTAATCAGCGTTAACCCAAGTACTGGAGTCACCTGGGATCATGAGGGTCAGAGGTAAGGAAGTGGCTTGGAGAAGTAAGTGGGTTTTCAGAACCCCCAAGGCAGGATGGCTGCAGCTTCCAGTGCATGTGGATCCAGGAGCTCAAACAAGGAGACAAGAATCCCCTATTCACTTTCCCACTTGTCGGCTGTGCTTGTCTCTGCTCCTCTTTGGTGACTTAATACTCAGGAGCTCATAGGCCAGGCACCACTCTGCACACGGCACCACAGTGGCAGGTGCTGCTGACTGTAGTGAGTACTTTGGTTTCTTTTAAAAACACAGAAATACTATGTGAATTTGTTTTAGTTTTTATTTATTATTTTTTATTTTTAGATCTATTATTATATGTAAATACACTGTAGCCATCTTTAGACACCCCAGAAGAGGGCGTCAGATTTCATTATGGATGGTTATGAGCCACCATGTGGTTGCTGGGGTTTGAACTCAGGATCCTCAGAAGAGCAGTCAGTGATCTTAACAGCTGAGCCATCTCTCCAGCCCGTGTTTTAGGTTTTAATCCCAGGTGTGGGGATGTGGAGGGTTGCTTCACAGCAGGTGACTGTGATTCACCTCGTGCTCTGGCAGGGGTGTGGTTTTGCCAGCTGCAGAGAGTTTCCATGAGTATGTGTCATATGGAATTCTGGGGACTTTTCAGAGGCTGCATGAATGTGAGGGCCCCGAGAGTGCGGCTGTTAATGGGTGGCTTTTTGTTAAAGTAGTTGTGTGCAAAGAGAGAAGAAGAAGAAATTAGATGTCCTGACAGCGAAAATCAAACTTGCCCCCAAGGAGCTTAATGCTCCTAATCATCAGGAAGGAGTCTAATGGCTGCCCCCTCTCCTACCCTAACTTTACTCAGGGATCTCTTTCTCGCCCTCTCCCCTCTCTCCTATCTAGTGTTAGGGGTTGAAAGGGTGGAAGAAGAGGGGTGGAGAAGGGTGGGGAAAAAAGGACCCACAAAGTAACCAAAGTCCAGCTACAGCTGACACTCTCACTATACAGAGTCAGCGCCAGAGGCATAGAGTGGTGAGGGAACTTGCTTCAAGTCACACTTGGTGGACCTAGCAGATCTGTTAAAGCAATGGAAGCCAGTAGCAACAGTTTTGATAGCTTGAATTCCTACAGAAAGGGCAGATTTTGTGTCTTTTCCTGGGCCTGGGCACCAAAGTACATAGCAAATGTTGGAACGGTCCTGTTGGAGTTGAGCCTCCTCAGGGGAACAGAGGGCTGAGTCTGAACTTGGTCACCCGATTCTCTGAATGGCCATGGTGGGGAGGGCCCCATGACAGTTCTTTCAAAACTGTACAGAGAGCTGGGGTTGCCCTGGTAAGTCAAGGGTCCAGCAAAAGCAGGTAGAGAGCTTCATTGCCTGAGCCTACAGCCTCCTTTAGTGTGGGGAGAATAAATGGAAACACTGTGGCCTTGAGTGTAGAGCGGCTCTTCGACTCCAGTCCCTGCTTGCATTTTTTTTTCAAGCTGACACAGAGGGCTGAAAATAAAGGCTTGTTTTTCTAGGAAAATGACTTGCCAGGCTGCTGGGATGTTCAGGCCTCAGCTGCCAGTACCCTCAGGACAAAACAGCGCCAGCAAGCATCTGAAGGGCAGAGCCAGGAGCTGAGGGGCGCATCAGGACTTCTCCAAGAGAGGAGGCTCCTAGCTGACCTCTGAGCTCCAAGAGAAGCAGCTGGAAAGGCCGCCGAGAGGAATCCAGAAAAAAAACAAAACAAAACCAAAAAAAAAAAAAAAAGGAGGCAGAGAGGACCATGGGACAAAAGACTGGAGAGGATGAGCCAGTCAGAGGCCGCTGAACAGGTTGGCCCGGAGCTTATGATCCTCCTGCTGCAGTCTCCCAAGTGCTGGGATTCCAGGTATCCCACTAGGTCTGTTTTACAATGTTCCTCTTTAGCACATGCCAAGCAGAAACTGCACAGCCAGAGCCCCTCTGAGAGGGAGGCAGTTATAACCAATTCCAAGCAGGAGATGAGACAACTCAAACACTGGGGTAAGCCATTTAGATGACCATCTGAGCAGAGAGGGAAGGGACAGGAAAGGAGACAGCTGCCTGATGGGGAGGAGAGGCTGTGCGTGGAAAACTTAGAGCCCTCATGCTGATCCCACAGCCAGGGATCAGAGGCTGTTACCTATTAGCAGATGAGGAAGCAGGCTCAGCCAGGACAGGCAGAGGAGCAAGGACTTAAATTCTGTGGAGTGCTTCAAGACATCTTTGAAGAAGACAGAAAACAAGAGCCTAAGAAATATAGTGAGATGCGAGAAGACGGCAAGATGAGGGACAGGGAAAGGAGGAGGAAGGAGCAAAAGGAAGAAGGGAACACTGGCAGGAGAAAGGGGACCTGGAGAGCAATCCAGAACCTAGGAAGCTGGGGTGGGGCCAGCGGCTCCGCGTTGCTTGGCAACGGGTGCTGCGATGACGTCAGCGGTCGCCCAGCCTCTCCCAGGTGGATGAGATCATCGTGGCCTCCCCAGCTCCCCACCACAGGCTCCTAGCCAGCGCCTGGAGTGCCCCTGGCCCGCGGGACGGCGCAGGACAATGACATCACTCCCGCGCCAAGAGACCTCGGTGCCGAAGAGTGCTGAGCTTTTGGCGTGACTGACAGTCTAGGCGGTGTTTCAGACTTGTGGCTGTACTGGGTCCTTAGCAGGCTTCACACTTAAGACTGCCGGGTGTGTCCCAGCTCCAGGCCAGTGTCAACCCCACTGCAGAGAAACCTGATTACTGTAGTCACAACTGAGAGCCCTTCCCACTGACCCAAGCGTCGAGGATACGGTTTTCTGTGTATGTATGCATGTATGTACGCACGTGTGTCTCTGTCTGCATTATGTATATGCACCACATGAGTACTTGGTGCTCACAGAGGCCAGAAGACTGTATTGGTTGCCCTGGAATTGGAGTTACATATGACTGTAAACCGCCTTGTGGGTGCTGGAGCCAAATCCAGGTCCTCTGCAAGAGCAGTCTGTGCTCTTAACTGCAAGGCCATCTCTTCAGTGCCAGGATTTACTTTCATCCCCGCGTAGGGCAGACTGTGATCTGATGGCTTAAGGCCAGTGGTGATCACCTGACCAGAGGGGCAGGCCCTGCCTCCTCAACTGGAACTTTTAATTCAGTCCCTACACCTCACCAGTAAATATTTTGCGCACCTTGGTGAGAATGGAGACGGACAAATGTACAAAAGGCAGACATGGGAATGGTTTCCTGTGGACAACAGAAAGGCAGAAAGTGTCATGGGGGCATCTATTATGTTTTTCCTAAAGTCTGCAAACATTTCTGTATCTTTTATTTTCCCTTTTTGTTTTGTTTTTTCACTTGTTTGTTTTTGAGACAGTTTTACTCTGAAGCTCTGGCTGACCGGGACCTCACGATCTAGACACTTGTGAGGCCTTGAACTCACAAACCTCTGCCTGCCTCTGCTCCCCGAGTGCCAGGATCAAAGCCATGCACCATCACGGGTGGCTTAGAGGCCAGCTCTTTCCTAACACCCTGGAGCCTTTGTGAACAGGAGAGAAAGTGGAGGTGCACACCAGTGGGCTCCCGGGCCAGCTTCAGCTCTGGGAAGGAGCGTTGGTAGATGACACGGGAGCAGGGCCATGCCCTGGATGCAAGCTGCTGTCTTAACTAGAGGGGCAATTGGGTCCCCTCAACTGGGAAGTCCCACCCTGTCCCCACAGTAAGGGTGGCATGGTAGGATGCAGGTGACTCTGCCCTCCCTGCCTTGTCTGAAGTACAGACTCATTATCAGCATTTCCTGGCTGCTGGATTCCGTGACCGTGCATGTCCCTGGCAGGAGCTTGACAGACATCTTGGCAGATCTCGCCATAAGCAATGAGACTTACCACTGCGGTCTGGACAGTCACGCCTGTGCTATGGCTGTCTGCTTCTCTGGAAGGCCCTTCTGGCTTCACACTGCCCAGGTCTGGCCCAATCATTTCTTACAGGCACACACCTGTAATCCCAGCACTCGGGAAGCTGAGGCAGGAGGCTTGCCATGGGTCCATCCTCGGCTACAGAGAGTAGAGCAGCCTGTGGGTAGCTGTTTTGGGATGCCTGCTTCCCTACCTGCCCCCCTGCTGCCCTGGGAGGTTGAGCTTGGAAGCCCTGCTTCTAAGAGGGCTGCTCCAGCACAACACCCAGGTGGCCAGAGGGTAGAAGCCGACCTTAGACAATCATGCTTGGGAATGAGGCATGTGAGCTGCAGCCAGCCTGATTTCCTTACCAGCAGAACAGAGGCCTGTCTGAATCTCTGTGTGGACGAGAGAAGGTGTAGCTCCCCTCCCGCAGCACGAGGAGGCCTTTTTTCCTCCTCTGGCGTCTATCATGTTGGCTTGGCCTCACCAAGACTACAGTCAGGCCAAAGGCCTCTGCCTCCTGCCCAGGGGCTTCAGAGTTTTGATTTCTCTTCACATGTAAGAACAGTTATCAGCTAAGGCCCGGCTCAGCAAAAAGGCATCTTGAAGAGTCAGGGTCACAGAAGGCTTCAAAGCAGCACTAGACCCCACCCAGCCTGCAGAAGGGCCGGTCCCAGATTGTGGGTCTGGGTGTGGGTGGTTATTCCTGCCCCTGCTTTTGTTTCTTGAGCGCAGGAGCTGCTGTGGACCTCTTATGAGGCAGCCTCAGGCTCTGGAGGTAAGGGATGCACTTGGGCTGTGCCCAGCTCCATGTACCCTGTCCTTGGGACTGAGCACTGGGTGGGTCCTGCTTGCCAGTCATAAGCAAGGAGGAGCACTGGGCACTGCTACGGCAGCCCCGCCTGGGTCTCTGTTTCTCCTCTGGGGCCACCCTGGGTTGGGTGATGGAGTTGGGGCACAGCCAGGCCTGTCCCCTAGACAGACACCTTCCAAGCTGGGAAAGGGTATCATCCTTCCACCTGGAAACCTATTTCCAAAGGCGATGGGGAGGTGGGGTTGGGCTGGGGATAGAAGGAGCCAGGGTTTCAGCAGCAGCTGTGTTCCTGATTTTCCCCCAGGATCCCGGCTGCTCCTCCTCCGTGCTGAGTGTTTGCCATTAAAAACAAACAGTATCATTTGGTTCAATATAAAATGAATTAAAGGAAATTAAACTGCGGGGGCCATGTGGTCTGCTTTGTGTGCTGTTGTCTGAGGCTGTTTTTCATTTTTCCCAGTGGGGAACAACAGCTTGGGGGGTGTGGAGCAGGGCAGGGCCGAGTAAATAAATAAATAATGTAAACCCCCTCCTCTCCCCCTCCCTGACACCCCCTCACGAGCACGTGCGCGCGTGCCCACACACGCACGCACACGCACACACACACACACACACTAGTGTAAGGCAAGGTGTGAGAACTCCCCGGTGTTCACCGGGTCCTGTCCTTGCTGTCTCCCTTGGTGGCTGACTGTAGCCTTTGAGAGTCTCCTAGGGGACAGAGTAAAGGTGCAGGAGGGGACAAAACACAATTGATAGTCCCCTGAGACAGAAGCTGGGGTGCTGGGTGGCAGGGGACTGAGGCGAGCCTGCGAGGTGGATGAGGGTGTGGGGCCTGGGTTGACGGGCAGTGCTGACAGTCTCCCACTGTGTCGAGCCACAGTGGCTGCCATTGCCCCGCCAGCAGGTTGGCAGGAGTGTGGGCCCAGGATGTGCACATGTGCACTAGTGTGTACTTGCATGTATGTTGCACAAGTGTGATGGCATGTCAAGAAACTGAGTTCTGAAACTAAAGAAGTGGAATTCAAGTGTATGTCTCTCCATCCATTAACCCCCATAGAATCAGTTAGCTTTTCTGTGCCTCAGTTTCCCTGTCTGCCAAGTGAAGCACATAAGACTTTCTGCCTCAGCAGGGGGCATGGGCATGGGTGGTGGGTAGAACGACAATGGCCTCCATAGGCACACCTGTGTGAACGCTCCATAGGCACACCTGTGTGAACGCCCCATAGGCACACCTGTGTGAACGCTCCATAGGCACACCTGTGTGAACGCTCCATAGGCACACCTGTGTGAACGCTCCATAGGCACACCTGTGTGAACGCCCCATAGGCACACCTGTGTGAACGCCCCATAGGCACACCTGTGTGAACGCTCCATAGGCACACCTGTGTGAACGCCCCATAGGCACACCTGTGTGAACGCACCATAGGCACACCTGTGTGAACGCTCGCTCTCCAATTAGTGCACTCCTTGGGAAGCCTTAGCAAGGGTGGCCTGGTTGGAGGAGGTGTGTCATGTTGAGGCTTTAAGTCCACACCAAGCCCAGTGTGTGTGTTTCTCTTTCCGCCTGCTGCCTGCAGATCAAGATGTGAAGCCCTCGGCTACCGCCCCAGCACCATGCCTGCCTGCTCTCTGCCGTGTTGATCACAGATCAAATGCTCTCCTTTCTAAGATGTGCCTCGGCCACGGTGTCTCCTCACGGCGATGGAACGGTGACTGAAGCAGCGTGGGCTGAGCTTACACAGGTGAGGCTGCAAGGGAGGGAGCAGGCACACCCGCTATCCCCCATGTCTATGCTGGGTTGACATGACATTCATTATCTGATTAATGCCATGGGCCCCCTAGGGCATGGCCCTCACCATCTGAAAGGCCTGGAGTCTCACACTGCTGTTCTGTCACACAACGGCTGTGTGACCCTAGAGAAATTAATACATCTCTCTGGGGTGGCTCATCTGCAGAGAAGGGTTAAGGCCCTGGGGCAGAGACTCGTGTCTCTTTGTGACCCCTGTCCCCTTCTTTCAACAGAAGACTCTCCACATGGCCTTAGCGTCAACAGCACCGGGCTCCATGGCACTGGCAGGGTAGCCCAGTGGTCTGTCTGTTGGGCTGGACAGAGCCCACGGGGTCTAAGCAAGACAGGAGCTGTTTGGGGCGGAGAGATACAGGGGAACATCAATGCAAACCCTAAGGCAGGGACACCGGCTGGTGAGAGGGCTCAGTGGGTCAGGGCGCTTGCAGCCAAGCGTGATGACCCGTGCTCTATCCCTCGAACCGGCAGGGTGGAAAGAAAGGAGTTGATGCCCGCGTGTTGTCCTCTGACTTCCACATACACATGGAAAGCACATGCCTGCACACACAGAACACACGTGACAGCCATGATAATGAAGAGTGTGAATGGCCCCGACCTCATGGTGGGGCTCCCTCTATGTGTGAATGTGGGCTCAGAACAGGAAATCACATGACTCCATGACACAGTGCTTCCCAGACACAGATCCCATGACAGAAATGGGATTACGTCCATCAAGTTCAGCGCTGATAACTGCTCTGGGCACTTCCTTTGTTTGTTTTGTCTCCTCCCCCTATGGTTAGTTTTTTTGAGACAGGGTCTTACTAGCCTAGGCTTGTCTTTAACTCATGGCCATCCTCCTGCCTCAGCTTCCCAACTATGTAAATATGCACATCGCCACCTCCTGCTACTTTTTTTTCTGAAAGGTTCTCTGTTGTCTGTAGGACTAGGGCGATGGCTTGGTTGGTAAAGCTCCTTCCTCACAAGAGATCCCCGGTGTCCACGTCAAAAGCCAGCCTTAGAGATGACCCTGATTCCAGCACATGCACACTGGAGAAAGAAACAGAAGTAAGAGTCACATGAGTTTTCTGCATGTTTGCCCAAGCCCAGGCTGGCTTTGAACTGGACGCCCCTGCTGCCCCTGCTGGAGTGAGGAGTGCCCATGTGTGCACCGGGGTGCTGCCCTGTGGGGAAAGCATCACGTGGCGCCATCTCACATCCACTGTGCTAACGAGGCCAGTGTCCACTTCTGCCACCTGCGCTCTCCTGGGCGTCACTGTGAGCTGCAGATTGTGACACCTCAGCCAGGGTGTGGCGGGGCCTGTGCTGCACCCGTGGGTGTGCCTCATCTCAGCAGCCTTTCCTGCTGAAGGAGGGACATTTGCTCGGCTGCAGCGTCTCCTGCCAGGGCTTCCAGGCCGGCTTGAGGATTTCCGATCTGCTCAGCAGCCACCGGGGAGCCCATTCCTTGCGGTGAAGCTCTCAAAGCGCAGGTATGCTACTGGCTCTGTTTCTCTGGAACAGGGTCTGCCTGGCATGTACTCTCGACAGATTCCCACCAAAGTCAGGGAAACTAACTGCAGACTGCGGCTCTGGCAAAAACCAACACGGGAGCTACTGGGCCAATGGGTGGGGAGAGAGGGCACTACCAGAGTCATGCTGGGTCCACATGTCACCCTAGGCCTTTCCAAAGGAAGGCTTAGCCTTCCTCATGGGCTCCTGGTCCACCCTGAAGATGAAGCACTTCACAGTCATCTAAAGCAGAAAGACAGCCATGGGGAAAGTGCAGCTCCAATCCAGCCCCGTAGGCATGCACACGGCTACGCTCAACAGGGAGATGGGGGGGGGGAACCACTGGGATTCTCCAGAAAGTGGAAGATCCTCCAATGGCCACGTTAGAGACACCTCATGTGTGCCTGCAGGGCTGTTGGGCACTGTATCTATCATGTTGGCAAAGATGAAGAGACTAACCATCATACTATATTGGGTCAATTAATGCTGGGAATATTACACAGCACTGAAAAGGAACAAACCCTGTAGGTCAATAATGGTATATGTTCAGATCAGCCAGAGCGTTTGCTATGGTTCTGACTGCAGGGCACACTCCTGTGGTTTCTGACTCTGAGTTGGATTGTGAGGATGTGTATTCGTACTGGCAGCCAGCAGAGCTAGGATCATGCAGGTTTGTGGGTGTATGGGTATGCATACATGTAGAGGCCAGAGGTCCGTGTTGGGTATCATCCCCAGGTCTCTCTCACCTTATGTTTGGAGACAGAGTCTCTCACGGAACACTCACCAGCTGCCTAGACTGGACTGCCAGTGAGTTCTAGAGATCCGCTTGTGCTGCTGGGTCCAGCTTCTATACGGGTTCTGAGGACCAGAGCTCAGACCCTCATACCTGTCCTTATCGAGCTGCCTCCCAGGCCCCGATGGCTTTTGAAATTGCTGAGTCAGTGGTTATTTCCTGGGCAGCAACAGAAAGTGACTAGCAGGAGTTCTGATTATGACCCCATTTTGCAGATGGGGCAGTGAAGGCAGAAGAGGCCAAGCTACTGGTAAATGGCAGAAAGACACGTTGGCAGGAAGTGCACAGACTCTGGGTCCCACCTCTGAATCCCAGATTGTTTTCTGTTTGGCTGGAGCCATGGCTGGGGTTAATGGGACGGGAGAAAAGAGAAAGCAAGGTGACCTAGAAGAGCACACGCCTGCCATTGCTTCTGTGTGGACACAGGGGCTGCGGCCATTTTAACTTTCCAGGAGGAGGAAGCAGATGTTTAGAAGAGGGAGGGATAGGCCAGTGTACATTTCCTCTGGATAGAAGACACAAAGGGTCACACAGGGTCAGGGCGACCTGTGACCTCCCGGTATAGCTGAACTCAAAATATCCGCCTTGCAACTGTGTTTAAATGCTTGGCCCCAGCTGATGGTGCTGTTTTGGACCGGGATTGGAATGTAGGGTGGAGCTTGAGGGCTTAAACTGCACCCCCTATTCCTTACACCCTAGCTTATATACTCAGTCCCCTGAAGATCCCTCTGCCACAGCAAAGGACAGCCCCTGCCTCTGTGTCTTCTCTGCCGTGGGCTCTCTACCCTGACTCCCAAGCCAGAACACAGTCTTCCACTCTTGGGTCACTCTGTCAGGTGTTCTGTCATGGGGATGAGAAACGCAACAGACATACCTTCTTCATTTCATCACCTCTTTAAAGATTCCATCCCGTGGGGTGGCAAGATGGCTCAATGGGTAAAACCCTTGCTGTCACGTCTGAAGTACCGAGCTCGATGCCCAGGACCACACGGGACAGAGAAAACACACCTGCATGTTGTCCTTTAACCACCACATGAGCCGTGGCATACGTACACACATACTCTCAATAAGTATAACTTCAAAAAAAAAGTTAAAAATGCATATACGCCCTCATGCTGATGTAGCGCACAGCACTACACCACTATGGGACTTCAACACAAGACAAGTTCTGAGAGACATCTTCAGGCTGTCACCTTAGGGGCCAGCCTGCGGACACGAGAAGCCACTTGGCTTTAGTGGCATTGCTAAGTAGCCTAACTTAGCAGTAGCTGGCAGTGGCTTTCTCCTCCCTGGCTCTCAGGGAGACAGCAGTCCCTCAGAGCAACCGGACTGGCAGAGCCAACCTCGCCATGCTCTGACTCGCCCTGGTCCTCCTTCCTGAC
The DNA here is from genome assembly GCF_947179515.1 of Apodemus sylvaticus. Taxonomy (NCBI): domain Eukaryota; kingdom Metazoa; phylum Chordata; class Mammalia; order Rodentia; family Muridae; genus Apodemus; species Apodemus sylvaticus. Next base: position 50,891,795 of record NC_067493.1, on the reverse strand, counting down.
TGTGGCCAACACTCAGCTCCTTTAGCCTCTCTTCCCACCACAGTGGACCACATCTTCAAACTGTGAGCTAAAACAAGCCTTTCCTCCCTTAAGGTGACTCTTCTCCGGTCACAGCACCGACAAGGCGACCCCTGCATATGAGTAGCTGGCAGGGGTCGTCCCACTCAACTCTCTGATGAAGAAACACCACCTGCTGTGTGTCTGCCTCTCTGCAGTCATGGGATCCGCAGGGTGGCTGCCACAGGCAGAGGGGACAGGAAATGTGAAGGGCTTGAGAAGGACAATGCAAAGTCCTCAAGGAGGCTGGTCTACGTGGAAGAGGGAAGGGGGGGGGGGAGTACGGTGAGGAGAGAGGTGGAGTAGGAGCCAGCTCTGGCAGGCCCAAGCTACAGGAGTTGTCTATAGTATGTGGGGATAATTAATTGATTGATTTGACGTGTGCAAGCACTCTACCAAGCTACACCCCTAGCCTATTATGTGCGTTTATAATGACAAGTGGCAGCTCAGGGCCAGGTGTGGCGGTTCATACCCAGAATCCTGGCACTCAAGAGACTGAGGCAGGAGGATTAAGAAGAATTCAAAGGTGGCTCAAAATACACAATGAAACTCTAAGAAACCAACAAAAGCCAGTGTCAGCTCAGAACACCAGACCAGAGTGACAATTTGGAGTTGAGCTTGAAGACCAGTGGCCGCCATCTTTAACCCAAAGATCCTGACTTACCAAGGGGCCTGTTTGTGAGGGTCCCTGACAGACCCTGTTGTGCTAGGAGACATGAGGGAATTTGGGAATTGGTCGCAGCAGAGGGATGATTAAGAAGAGGAAGAAAATGAAGAAGCTCCCTACGTCCCCAGGCAAGGTGGCTCAGTCAGTCGCACATCAGGCCATCAAATGTGGCCAAATACCAGAGGCCTCCAATATCATAATTGCGATATCCCACCAGCCCACTCTCTCAGGGACTGGCATGGAGGCCTGTGGAGGAGCATCTGTGCTGAGGGCCATTAGGGGTCCCTGACAGATGTGTCTCCCCCCACACCCACCCCACCCCAGCTGCAGAGGAACACCCGTGGCTTTCTTCCCTCCAGACAAGGATTGATGAGGACTCTCCAGAGCTCTCAGACAGGCAAGGAGAGGCTGCAGACCTTTTCCCAGCCTGCAATTTATCTTGGGAGGACCATTCACATCACTTGTTACAGGCTGGATTACGCTCTGACCCGGCACATTAATCTCTTGGAATAAAATAATAATCATCAAGGAAGGAGCTGGATGGTTGCCAAAGAGGCATTAATAACTGTCACCCACACCTCAGAGATGTGGGAAGGGGTGTCAGCGCCCACTCCCACCCCCTGGTCCGACAGAGTGCCGTGTGGAGGAGAGAGAAGACAGACTCTCCAGCCTGGATTGGTAGTTACTGCGGGGATTTGTGTCCACAAACCTGACTCTTAACTAGCTCACTGACCACATCGAAGAAGCTAGATTTACCATGTTTGCGTTCCTGCATACAGAAGGTTCTGTCGGCACTGCTCACACCAGGTGGCATGCACCCTAAAATCCCTCGGAGGACAAACGGCTAAGTGAATGGTGGCCTGTCCACACTGTGGGAGGGGACCAGTCGTGGAAGGAAATGGAGGCTGAGCCACACTCCAGTGCGATGGTGTGGTGTTTTCTTGCACGCACATGTGTGTGCACAAGAGGTGGGGCAGGGACATGTATATGAGTACAAGGTTCTCTGCCAGAGAGGGCGGAGAAGGACCTTAGGAGTTCTCCTTTACTGCCTGTGATAGAGTCTTTCACTGAACGGAAAACTCCTGGGGATCTGCCTGTCTGTGCGTGCCCTGCAATGCTGGGGTTACGGGCACCTGCAGCCATGCCTGGCTATCCTGTGGTCCTGAACTGCCTGCAGAGTAAGTGAGTGCCCTAACAGCACGGAGACCTCTCCTAATCTCTGCTTCTTTTCTTTTGAGTAAGGTCTAATTGCATTCCCAGGCAGCTTGAGCTTCCAATCCTCCTGCCTCTGTCTCTTGAGCACCAGGATTACAGGTGTGTGTGTGTGTGACTGTGCTGGCCCACGCACAACGCTGAATGAACTTGAAGACATAAATGTTGGTTAAAAGCCATGATGTGATTCTGTGTATAGGAACTGCACAGAGTGGGTAAGTCCACTCTATACACGGAAGGCAGATAGTGACTGCTTAGGGCTGGTGGGAGAAGCCTGGGGTTCCTGCTTCCCTCTGGGGTGATGGGAATGTTTTGGAATTACGCAGGGGTGCTGGGTGCACTCATTGTACAAAGTGTCACAGAGCCAAAGGCACCATTTTAAATGATTGCTTGTTAATTTTATGTGAATTTTACCCCCAAATAAAATATTCTAGAAGTCCAAGACAACTGCCCTTGCCTTATGAGTCTGTTGTGAACAGGGGCTGACTCGAGCACCCTGCTCATGACAGGCTGAGCCACGCCCCTCTCCTGAAGCTGGTCTGCAGCCTTTGCCAAATCACGCGGCTCAATATGTGTGAAGAGAGCACCTACTCTCTGAGGACTGAGGAGACTGAAGGTGAGGGTGTGCTGAGACTCTCAATGCCACAGGGAAGGGGGGTGTCTCCTTTTTGCTGGAGATGGCCCCTGAGCCTGATACAGCCCCACCCATCAGTCTCTTAGTGTTCTTGAACAGTCCACCAGCGGGATACACTGCCTGGCTTGTGGTGATGGCCTGGCAATGCTCCGCCATCATGACTGTCAGCTGCGCCTCCAGCATCCTCCCAGAGTTCCTACGGTTTGTCAGAGCCTAGAGAAGAGTATTATTTTGTGCATTTCTGTTTTCATGACTGCCTTGCTCGGACATCTGCACAGGTTAAAACAAAACAAACAAACAAAAAAGAGCCGAGGATGGGATCCCAGCTCTCACTGTCCTAAGTGGAGGAAAAGAGGAGACAGCTGGGTTGATCCTCCCTTCATCCATCCTTCCATCCATCCTCCTGCCAGCTACACATCCACCCACCTAGCCTTCCTTCTGTCCATCTTCTCATCCACCTGCCCATCCAACTCATTCACCTTCCTGCCACTCGCCCACTCATCTTTCTGTCCATCCTCCTATCCATCTTTCCGTCTACCCCGTCATCCATTTATCCACTTATTAATCTATCCATGCATCCACTCATCTCTTCACCCATCATTCTCTTCCCCTCATTCATACATTCACATACCATTCACAACCCACCCATTACTCTCCCATTCATAGACTTCATTCATTTTCCCATTCACACACACAGATACACACACCCACACACATGTATGCACCCATGATTCTGAACACGTAGAGATGCCGTGTCCCAACAACAAGCATGCTAGATGTGCTCACTCCCTTCTAGGGACAGGGCGGGGGAGGGCGCCGAGTGGCTGAACCATCGTGTCAGTTGTCTAAAAGGCAGGGACAGAGCAAGGGGGGTCAGAGGGGAAACTGAGAAAAGCCACTGAGTTTCATGGCAGCAGATAGCAGGATACTATTCACTATATCTGCCATCATAGACTTCAGAGACACTTAAGATACAAAGTGGACAGCAGCAGAAGGCCACCAGGAAGAAGTAAGGGAAAGTGTCTGAGATCATCCCCAGGCTGATAGACAGCCATGTTCCGAGATCCAGAACAGACAGAAGACGCTCAGACAGCTGGGCTTGAAGGAGGTCCCCTGCCTGCTCCTGGAAACCAGCCCATTGCTTGCCTCAGCCACATCCGTGCTGGGAATACCCTTCTGCAGGTGGCCACAGTCCCGGTTTCCCTTGCTGGCATCTGAATTTGGGGTGGGGGTGGACGCGTGCACGCGCGCACGCACAGACATGTAGCATGAATCTCACTCATTGTCCATCCCCTAAGCTACAAAGGGTCTCACTCAAAATGGGAACTTGGTAGACCAGACTACAGTGGACCCCACAAGTGTGCCACTACAAATGTGGGAGGGCCCACCTCTGTCACCTCTGTGCCACCAGCTGCTGTCTGAAGCAGGTGTGCCCAGCCCACTCCAGTGGAGAGCCATAGTGCTGACTCAGGGGTGACTTCCTCCTGTCCTGTCTGCTCTTTAGCATCTGATTGTGGTCCTGGGCAAGTCACCGAACTGCCCTGTGCCAGAGTTTCTACATATGTGAGAGAGTGACAGTCGTGACAAGATCAAGTTTATGACCAGCAAACGCCGAGTGCCCTCCTGGTGGTAGACAGTTTAGCAGCTGCTCCAGAAAGCAGCCAGAATGGACAGAAAAAATGACCTCAATTGACAATCTGCTCTCAGTGTCATTTAGTGCCCACCACAAGCTCTGGTAGGGACTCTGCCTCTCCCGCCTCCCAGGCTGATCCTGCAGTGTGTGCAGAGCCAGGGCGCTCCAGTAGTGACAGGTGCACACGTGAGTGGAGGGAGGGGCAGAGCTTGTCTGCTAGCTTCAGCCCAGCTCCTCCCCAGCCTGCACTGCTGTGCTCCACGCTGGCTATGGGCAAGGACAGAGGATGGCAAAGGTGAAATGCTCTGTGCCCACAGGTGGCTGCCTGAACCTATATTCCTGAAGGAAATGACCTACTTTGTCCAAGAAGCTAATGGCTGTAAGCTATTCCTTGTCAAGAAGCATGGTGTCAGGAAGTGGACACTCGTTAGACCTATCAGAGCCTGGAGGAGACAAGAAAGTGGAAGTTTCTAAAGCCCTGGGTTCCCAGTCCTGAAATACAAAGCCACCATACAGCAGGCACAGAGCCTGAGAAACAGGCAGTTGACCAGGACTCTGCAGCCTCCAACATCAGGACAAGCTCTGGATCCGGTGACATGACGATTAAGTCTTCTGCGTGCAGGTGGAGCACCCCAACCAAGACTACAGCCTCCCAAGTGCCCAAGAATCTGCAACTGTTTACTCAGACATGAAATCACACATGAGTGCAAAGTTCTGCCCTGACCTCCCAAGACATGCTGCAACAGAAAGCAGGTGGTGCCAACAACACTGTCTGATGCCACCTTTGTCATGTGGGTGAGACACAGGTGAATTCCGTGTTTATGCGCAGATCACTTTCCCAGCATACCCATATGAACATGCAGACAGTCTAAATGAAATCTGAAAGACTGATCTGAGAGTTTCAGATGGAGGAGACGCGGCTTGCACTCCTTGAGCCGCGCCCTGTGCACCGGGCACAGGTATAGCCCTTTCTCTTTCCCCAAGCAACCGTGCCTACAAGGTCAGCACTTCTGAGGGAAGGTTGATTTCCAACAGTACACAGGTAAGGAGCTCAGAGAGGTTTTGTTATCGTCCCAATATCACACAGGCAGAGAGGAATCCAGCTGGAACCAGACACAAATGTGCCTGATGCCAAGTCCTTGTGCCTAACTACTGGTCACACTAGGTTAAGTTCATGGTGCATGAGCCATGACCATAGTTACTGTGGTCTGGGCAAGTCTGGAGACGTAGCCCAGGGCTCTTTATGCCCTGCGGGTCCTCTCCTGGGGAACACAGACATGTTTAGGGCACAGAGATGTGGCCTCATCTAAGAAAACCTCAACAGCGTAGGGTTTGGGCTCACCCGAGGCAGTGCATGGTGGGGAGAGGAAGGAACCTGCTCAAAAATTAACCCTTAGTAGGCTTGGGTCAGTTGTCACTCAAGGCTGGGGCCAATTTAACCTGTTGTCCTTAGAGTGAGTGGCAGCAGCTCAGTCCTCTGAGTTCTAAAGGCCGCGCCTCAAGAACTTCTCATCCCAAAGCATCTTCCTGCTGCACATTGCAAATCACTACTGTTTCCCTCACACACATAGACCCTCCTTTGCCACGGCAGGCATTACTAATTGATCACAGAACCCTTTCCCGCCCAGCCTCAGTCACCTTTATACAGAGTCCCCGGGACATACAGAGTCAAAGCCGTTAGTGTCACCCTTCTCTGAGAGATGCAGGACCCGGGGGGTGGACAGGCTCTCACAACGAGAGCCACAAGGAACATGCACCACTGAGGGCTGCAGATGCAGGACATGGTGCTGGGTGACAGCTCTGCAGCAGCTCCGCCCCGGTTCTTTCTTCCTTGGAGGTGCCTGGGCCGTGGGTGACAGCAGGCAGGCTTACCTTGGACTTGACAGCCAGGATGATCTTGGGCAGGGCCACGATGAGGCACTTGAGGGCGATGGTGATGTACTTCAGCACAAAGTCGGCGATCCCCACGATCCATAGCAGGTCAAAGAAGTCCAGCGTCTCCAGGTTGGGCTTCAGGAAGATGAGGCTGGGGAGCGTTCAGAGAGCCAGGTTACACATTTAGACCCTGGTCCTTGGTAGCTTTCCTTTTTCATTAAGGAACCTTGCAAATGTCACCAACAGAAAATACACCGACCTCGCGTGACACTTCTGTGGTCTGCTTCTCTGCTACTGACCTGCTGTGTGACCTCAATGGGACTCTCAACCTCTCTGAGCCTAGTTCCCTTGGGGATTAAATGACAATACTGGGGCGGAGCATCATGAAGGTCTCCACCATTTGAGATTGTGTGGTATGTATTCATGTGTGTGCAGATGGATGGGTGTGTACAGATGAGTCTGTACATGTATGTGGAGGTCAAAGGTCAACTTCAGGTGTTCCTCTGAAGCCTCTTTTCCCTTTTGTTGATATAGGATCACTCACTGACCTAGAACTAGGCAATTTGGGAAGGCCGGCTGGCCAGTGAGCCCCAGGGATGCCCCTGCCTCCACCTCCTCATTGTTAGGTTCTAGGAATCAAACACAGGTCCTTGCTTTTTGTCTACAGAGCATCTTCCCCCAACCATTCTGCCACCCTCCCCTCCAGTTTCATGTATCCAAAATCATCCTCATGGAAAGGAGGAAGAGAGGAGGCAGGAAGGGGAGAGCTCCGTGCCCGATGCCCTATGCCCTGTACCCTGCACCCCGTGCCCTGTGCCCTATATCCTGTGTCCTGTACCTTGTGGCCTGTGCCCCATGACCATCCTGTACCTTGTGCTCTATGCCCTGTGCCCAGGTCTGTACCCTGTGCATCCCATACTATCCCACCATAAGGGGCTCTGCAGTGGGCATGGCTGAGCTCCACTTCAGAGATGATGGCTGAAGCTCAAGGTCACAAGCCAGGCAAGGGCATCAGAACCAGACAGACTCACACTCACGTCTAGGCTGGCTGAGTTAACTCGGTGCCATTGGCAAATCAGGGCTCGCTCCCTCTCCCCTAGTTTAACTGACAGGCCTGGTTGAGATCACAGATGTAATGTAGACCCTGAACCTCAGCAGTGACAGTGGCAACAGAAACCCTGAGTTTCTGTCATCCACCCCCATTTTACAGATAAGAAAACAGAGGCGTGGGAAAGTAAAGAAACATGGTCAAGTTATGCAACTGGCAAAAGACAGAGGTGGGTGTGCAGCCAGGCATCCTGGTGGCAGGGGATGCTGTCAGTCAGTCCAGGCTGCACACTCAAAGTGGCACCTGTGCATGACCAGACATGATGTAGGTCCACTGCACTGGTCTACACCAGGCGGGTTACCATCCCATCCACCTGTATATGACCCTGTAAGGGGCAAAGCCATTGCACCAGTGATTAGGGAGGATGTGAACCCACGTCACATGCGAAGGATGGGACCGTTTCACCTGTGCACAGCCGAGCATGTTGCGAACACTATGCACTGTCTTTATCTAGGACCCGGCATTTTGAATTTCAGGCTCTGATGCTGTACCTACCTCAGCAACAGGCAGTTCCCAAACTGGTCCCAGTCCACGGCCCACACTCTGGCTCTGCTCCCCAACTTCCCATTCATAATCGTTACAGCAGGGAAGCATCCTGTCTCCCGCTGTGGTTCCAACCCTGCTCTAGTCAGCTCAACTCCCTTTATCTCCCCTAAGGCTCTGAAGGGGTGAAGCAGGTACAGAGATTATGCCAGTCCAAGTGAGGACGCCATGGCCCGGGGAGGCGGTCGCCTGCTCACGTGCCCCAGCAGGCTGATGGGCGCCGGCTGCTCTCCCCTCTTCCTGCTGGCTCAGAGACTCTGTGAGATGGCCAGCAAGGCTGCTGCCTGCTTCCCTCATCACAGGGAAACTCGGCAAACACGGAGAGATGTTTTCTAAGTGCTCAGGAAACCTAACAGGGCAGAGAGCGGTGTGGGGTAAGCCCTGTACTCAAGCAGTGGCCTCCAGGGACAAGTCTGGGGCACTGACCTCACTCCTGGGGCTCTCATCCTTTCCTAGGGACCCCATCCTCAGGCAGACCATGCTGACACATGGTCTTCTTATGTGTCTCGGGCCGGCCTTGAATTCACCATGTCACTCTTCATCTTCAGCGTCCCCAGTGTGGGATGACAGGTGTGTGCCTACACCTCAATGGCTGTTCTTTTTAGCTTTTGGTGGTGGGTGGGATGGCGGCAGCACCTGTGGTGGTGCTGGTGGGTGGGGTGGCAATACAAAAGTGTCTCCCCACTTGGACTGAACACCAAGTGTAAGACACCGGCTGCTGGAACCACTCACATACAACTGGAGACGCTCTGGTGGCACCAGAAAGGACAAGGTCTTCACCCTGTGGCTTTTCTGTCACCCTCTGCCAGTCTCCTGAGCTGCCAGCATGACTCAGCCCTGGTCTAAAGAGGCTCTGAGTCTGTGTCCAGGAACAAGATGGCATCCAGAAAACAGCGTGGTGGGAACTGGTCCCGACTGCTGGGAAACCCCACCTCCTCTGCCCTGCAGCAGGACCTTAGCATTCTGGACGAGCGGACCAGTGGACAGTGTACGCTGTGAGCCATGCTTTGACTGACTCCCAAGACTGCTCTGAAGCCTCCCTGCCCCCACACTGCTGCAGGCCCCATTCTCACAGAGGGAACCGTTATCCATAATCCAAAAGCCCACCTTGAATCTCCACCCTGTCCAGAGTCAAACCCTCCTCTGCACCCACAGGAATCCTCTGACCATTGCCACACAGTGAGAACAGTCTGGTGAGATTCTCCAAACCTAAGACTCTCAGACATCTTTCCTAAGATATTCATTTGCCCACTGTAACGCTCTTAATCCTTAGCAAACTGCTGAGGTTAAAACTTCCCCTACTCAGGAAGGGTGCTGGGACATGTGGTACAGCACAAGTATGGAAACATTTCCTCCCTTAATCATTTAAGCACATGCCCACTGTGGACAGCTCTCACCCACATCCACACCTCCTCCCACAAAACCCCAGAACCCATTAAACAATAAGCCAGCACCGCCACACCCCACCTCCCGCTGACCGCCATTCTTCCTCCCACCCAGCTTCCCTCCCTCTCTCCTTCTTTGATACAAGATTTTATCATGTAGCCCATCCTAGCTTCCAACTTAAAAATCCTCCTGCCTCAGCTTCCTCCAGTATTGAAATAATGTTTTGGACACACACACAGTCATCTCTTGGCGCCCATGAAGATTTGTCCCAGGGTGTCCCAAAGATGCATGAATACAAAAATCTCTTTCCTACGATTTGCAATAATCTCACACACTTTCACCAGCCTGGTTTTACAAGACCCTAAATATCAAATGCTATGTAAATGTTATGTAAATGTCATGCAAATAGCTGCTGTATGGTTCAGGGAGAAGTAGCCAGGACAGAGCCTGCATGGGTTCAGTTCAGATGTAACTGTTTCCTGAGTCCTGAGTACTTTGTATCTGCGGTTTCTGCTCCACAGGTGCAGAACACACAGTTCGGAAGGTTGATGGCTCAATAAATTATCACTAAAATTAATTTCATGTAGTTTTATTCTTCTTCATGCAAAGTTGCATATCTACTGGTTCGCTCTCTCTCTCTCTCTCTGTGTGTGTGTGTGTGTGTGTGCAGGTGGAATCTGAGTTTAATCAGGCCCTGCGGCTGGCATCCTTGTTCACACAATGGCGTTCAGCGTGTACCCCGATCCCCAAGCTGGCCCCTCACCTGCTGTAGAGCTGCTGGGAGCTGAAGGTGTAAAGGACGTACATTGTGTTCCCTGCCAGGAAGGCCAGGATCCACAAGATGACCAGAACTGATCTCTTCTCCTGCGGAGAAAGTGGGGTGCTATGAAGCCAACGGTGCTTGTGGTGGAACATTCTAGAATGTTTGGGGTGTGTGCAAAGTTCACAGTCTTGAAGCCAGCAGAAGGCGAGGGAAGGTTCTGGTGTCTTTAGGACCAGTCACAGCAAAGGTGACAGGGAGGAGGCCTGCTTGGAGAACTATCTAGAAAGGCCAGTGCTCCCATTCAGAGCAGAGTCTCAGCAGTGACATGGGCTGGCTGTATCTAGTTAGCCTGAATCTCACACACTCCCACTGGTTCCATCCCGTCTGGAGCTGCCCAGCCCTGGACACACTATTTGAATGGATGTAGCCTGTCTTTGCTACTTTGCGGGGTCTTCTTTTTCCCACCCTTTATCCCCCACACCCCCATTTTCCCTCATCACTACATGTGAGCTTGGCCTAGACAGACCTTGGTCAGAGCTGGAGTCTGCAGAGCTGCGACAAAGGAAATCGATCACTCTCACAGCCACAGGGGACTCACCTTCAAGGACACCTGCTCCCGGAGGGTGGAGTTGGCGTAGGCGAAGGTGCTGGCCATCCCGATGCACACGGCAATACCTGAGGGAATTACAGGGGGACATGGGGGACATGCTGGCTCCCACCCATTCAGGCCTCCAGCCTAGCCCGGGATCCTGAGCTGGGAAGAACAGATCCACCGTGTTTGTGGAGCTGGGAAAGAGAGAACTGAGGGGAGCAAGACCAGCTTCCGGAATTAGGCCAGCAGGTGCGTCAGCAAGGATGCTGAGCCCTCAACTGGGGAGAGGGCTTAGAGAAACCACAGAGAGCTGTACGGTGTGGCCAGACCAGAGTCCAAATTGCAGCCTTGTTACTTCTGCTGTGTGGCAGCAGGCAAGTTGCTGGCCCTCTCTGAGCCCCAGTACCCGCATCTGTGTGATGGACAGACAGCTAACAACAGCTACCTCAGTGGGGCAGGGCACACAGGCTGCAACCTCCAGCAGTGACTCCAGGGACTATTACCCTGTCTACTCTAAAGTAACCCTGGTGTTGTTTGTAACACAGACAGAGGAGACCACAGGTAGAAGCAGTGTGAGGGAAAAGATGAAAATCTCTGCTGTCGGCCAAGGACGGGCAGGAGGGAGACTGGGCCGGAACTGGGTTCCATGACTCCTCTAATCACCAATGTTTGCCAAGCTGCAGCCCAGGCTTGCTCCCAGAGAATGACTTCCAATCCTGATGTTGCTTCAGACAAGACTGAGAAATGGCTGGCACTGGTAAAGGGGCCTGCAGCCAAGCCTGAAAACCTGAGTTTTATCCCCCGGACCCACAACGTAGGACAGAATTGACTCTTGAAAATTGTCCTTGTTTGTGCATACATATACACACCAAGTAGACAAATGTAAATTAAAAACAACCCCATAGCACACCCGTCAGACCTGTGATCTCTGCACCAAGGAACCTGAGGCAGGAGGACACCAAGTTTGATGCCTGCTAAGGAAGACACTCTCAAACAAACTGATAAATGAAAAAAAGCAAAACAAAAACCAAAAACACGCAAGGACAACTTAGTGCACAGTGGCACATGCCTATCATTCTAGCACTGAAGAGGTGGAGGCAGGAGGATTGCTGCAAGTTCTGGTTAAGGCTCAGCTACAAACTCACACTGACAGCCAAAGCTACAAATAAGACCTTGTCTCAAAAAATAACAAAAAACAAAAAACCCTTAGACATAAGTTTGGCAGAATTCAGGGTGAGACTTGAGGACATGCGGGCTTCCGTGCCTAGGGACAGAAGGGAAGGGTGGTGACATGGGGTAACAGAGTTGGCTGGAGCTCCCCAGAGAGGGGGAAATAAACAAAAGATGGTCTCATCTCGAGATGATCTTTTTTGTTGTTTTGGTTTTTTATCAATCAATCAATCAATTCTGTGTGTGAGTCCTGGAGCACGAGTCTACACAGTGCACGGAAGGAGGTCCGGACAACCCTCAGCAGCTGTCTCCCTCCCCAGGACCATGGGTGCGGGGACAGAACTCAGCCAATCAGACTTGCGAGGCAGGCGCCATCACCCACTGAGCTGCCTCCCTGGCCCTTGAGGTTGTCTTGTATGGGAAGAAGTAACCGAGTCACAGTCTGTAAGCACTGCAGGGCAGAGCAGCACCGTCAGTGCTGCAGAGAGCCTGGAGAAATCACGTGTGCGCTAGGTACTTGGCTAAGTACTACCTGATGCTCTGTCATGCCTGAGTACCTGCTATGTGCCAGGTTCTGTCAGTGCATATATGTGGAGTGTGTGTGTGTGTGCGCACACACATGTGTGAGATGGTACTCGTGGGGTGATCAGAAGACAGCCTGTAGGAGTGGGTTCTCCCCTGCTACATGGGTCCGGAGGACTGGACTCAGGTCATCAGGTTTGGCGCCAAGGCCTTTACCTGCTAAGTCATCTGGCCTGCTCTGGTGATTTGAGTATGTGGCAGTAACGAACACAAAGGTAGCCACACACTTGCAGAGAACTTCCTGTATGTGTATACAAAGGCATGCTCATCCTGACTCCAGGAAGCACATCACCCCTCAGCATTTGTGAGCACTGTAGGGATCCCTGTAGACACTCAAATCTGTGGCTGCTTCAGTTTGAATGTGAAATGGCACGGTGTTTGCATAGAACCTACACACATCCCCCGTCGTAGGCTAAATCACCTCTGAACGTTCCCTGTGATGGAAATGACTTATACTGTGTTGTGGGTGGAGTGTTAGCAGGGTGTGTTCAGTAGACGCTCCCTTCTTCCCGAGTGTTGTGTGTGCACATGCGTTCACACGCGCACATGTACCTGGGCCCCGCACCTCGACACCAGGTGTTTGTCTCCACCACACTCGATCCGAGCTTCTGAGACAGGGTCTCTCACTGAACCTGCGGTGAGCTGCAGTTCTGTCTCTGCCTCCCTGACACTGGGATCCAGGTGTGAGCCCAGCTGTTGACATGGGTACTGGTGGGTAACAGAGGTCTCCATGCTTACGGGCAGGCCTTCACCTCCTTGGGCCACCCCTCCTCTTCCTTGAATGTCTCCCGGGTAGCTGACTGAATCTACAGGTGCAGAATTGGCGATTGGGAGGAACAGCTGTTTGATTTTAGCTCCTGTTTGAAAGACGGTCAGAGCCAAGGCAGAGAGCTAATAAAGCACCCAGTGTTTCACAGCTAGGAAAGGCCGGAGCTGGGCTACCCGGGGCCTGATGACCTCTTTGTTTCCAACCGACAGACCAGCTAAAAAAGTTTCTATCTCAACCCCACTGTACAGAGGAGAAAACTGATGGTCAGAGGGGCCAGGCCACTTGTTCAAGGTCATACAGTTAGGCTGGAAATTTGAACCCAGGGCTCACCCAAAACACCATGCACTCAAGCATGGTGCACTATGGTTCTACGGTCTGGTCCTGACTCTGGGCATGCGCACTCCTTGGTGCACAGTCTGGTCCTGGCTCTGGGTATGCGCAGTCCTAGGTGCTCTGGGCATGTGCGGCCGTTCCCTGGCGCCGAGGGCCCTTGGGGACTCACCCAGCTTGTGCTGGAAGCACAGTTTGGCCAGTAGGATGAGGATAAAGGGCAGTCCTTTCTGAAGCCAGCAGATCACAGCCTTCAGCTCAGACAGCGCAGGTGCCGGAGTTCCGGGCTGCTCATCGGCCCCTTCCTCCGAGTGCCCACGGTGGTCCCCACCCACGTGCTGCAGCAGCGAGCCCCCACGGTGGGCACCATGGTGGAAGTGGTGGTGGGCTTGGCGGTGGTGGTAGGTGCTTCCTTCGGTGCTGCGGCCACCGGCCTCATCCCTGGTGGCTGGCATGGGGATGAAGACATCCCCGCCCCCTGCTGTGGAGCCCAGCACCAGGCCTGCTGGGAAGGGGCTGGCAGGCAGGCCACCGGACAGACCCGAGAAGAGTGCAGGAGGGGAGGCCGTCTCTGCCTTCAGGCTCTCAAATACACCACCCTCATCCACGCTGGCCTCAGGGCTGAGCGCCTGGCTGCGACTTCTGCGAGACAAGATGATAGGCAAAGCTCACATCAGACCTGGCCCCAAACTCACACTGCAGACCAGTCTGTGCTGGGAGGGAGCAGCCTAACTCCACTGTGGTGGCCAGAGGGAAGGGGGTCTGCACACTTAGAGGACATCGACTGTATCCCCAGGATCGAATCCTAAGAGCTTTGTGGGAAGAGGCAGTGAACCAGGAGAAACCCACAATCAGATGCCTCGCGAGCATCCGGAACTGTAAGGGAGGCAAACCTTCTTTCTCCATAACCTCACCCAGCCTGTAGTGGTCTGTTTTTGCAACCAAACCGCAGATCAACAGACATGAGACAGAAAAGTAGCACCCTCATGGGATGGTGGGCACCAAGTGCCAACAACACGACTGATGCAACTGTCTCCCCTCGATGCTGGCTGCACTGCTAGGCCCCCGAACCTCAAAATGTGACCCTACTTAGGGAAGGGTCTTCTTCTGCTTCTTTTTTTTTTTTTTTTTTTCTGAGACAAGGTTTCTCTGTGGAGTCCTGGCTGTCCTGGAACTCACTCTGTAGACCAGGCTGGCCTCGAACTCAGAAATCCGCCTGCCTCTGCCTCCCAAGTGCTGGGATTACAGGCGTTCGCCACCACAGCCGGCTGGGAAGGGTCTTAAATAGTGGACCCCGGTCCCGAACGGCAGATGTCTCTCTGTGGGACAGACACACAACAGGGGGAGAAGAGAGACTCTAGAAAGTGGACCCTGCCCCTTGTAGCCTCCAGAACCATGAGAAAGCAAGTCTGTGTGCGAAGCCACCAGAGGGGCTGGCGTCAAGAGGCTTGTGACCCCAGAACCTGGGAGGAGCCTGACTTCAAGACCAGGCTGGGCACCTGCCTTGGGAAAGTGGGAAGAAGGCTGGGCATTGTTGCTCAGTGGTAAGGCTCGGGATCCTGTGTGCTTCTGAATGACTCATGAAATCCGCCTATATTAGTTATACATAATATCCCCATTTTACAGATAAACCAACGGATGCATACACACACAAGCACTTGGTCGCAGGTGAATTGCTGGTGAGGAATAAGAACCGAGGGTTTGGTCCCAGGTGGGCCAGCTCTACAGTCTACCTTTACTTAGTGAGTTAGTTTTGAGGCAGGGTCTCTTCTATCCCCAAGCTGGCCTTAAACTTGTTCTATAGCTGAGGCTGGCCTTGAACTCCCAATTCCCCTGCCTCCTCCATTCAAATGTTGGAATTTCAGGTGTGCATTACCGCATCAGGTTTATACAGTGCTGGGGATTGAACCCAGGGCTTTCTGAGTGCAAGGTGAGTGTCTTATGCACTAAGCCACAACCCAGCACTGGGCGTTCTTTCTTACACACTCCCCATAAGAGCTGATTTTGGCCTTGACCTTGTACCATCCAGGCTTGACTTATTACATGGGTATGATTAGCTGTTTAATTACTAGTTGATCACTAATTCATTAGTGTAAGAATTAAATATAGGTATAGTTGGTATTTCACTATCACACTAAAAGCTAAGGGCTCCCAGTCTATATTTCTAGAAGACTCTAAGCTGTAAAGACAGCTACCAAGCACATTCCTAATTTACAGATAGAAACCAAAGTTTCCAAATGTATCGAAACTTTGGGGGTGGGCCCTCTACCTTGACACGCCCCCTCCCTGGAGAGCTGAGCATGCAGCGACTTGATTGATTACTTGCTCCCTTTGTATCTCTCCAGAAAGCACCGCATTTTGCACAGAGCATGCTCAGTCAATGTTGTTCAGCGGAATGAGGGATTAGTCTAGCCAGTAATTTAACAGAGTACATCTTAGGGGCCAACTGCATGGATTAGTGTGTAGAAGTGCTTGCTGCAAAGCCTGGGTTGAAATCCTGGGACCTACATGGTGAAAGGAGAGAACCAACTCCTGTGGGTAGCCCAGCACACACAGATAAAGGGAATTGTTTAAAGCATTTGATTGAGCCTGGTATTTACAAAGCTCACCTGATCATGGAATTGTGGAAAGTCTACTACTGTTGTACAGGACATGGGGAAAGGTACAGGTTGGTCTGGAGAAACCTCGGGATCCTTTCCTTCCCAAACTGGGCTTCATGGTCCATCATCCTAACCCTGGCACGGCTTGAAGCTGGCTACCTCGTTACTCTCCCCTCTGGACCCCCTCCCTGGTGGCTCCAAAGCCTGGGAATTGTGTGGTCCTTCTCCCTGGGCTCCGGATAAAAATACTGATGCTATTAGTGCCAGCAACAACAACAGACACCATGGCTATGTGTCTCGGAGGGACTGAGCTTTCTCTGCATTTCAAGAGCTTGGCTCAGAAAGCACATGTCCTGCCAGGTGCCCAGGCCTGTGTGGATGACCCCATCACCCCAGGGGACTCTGGAAAGCCTCCCCCAACCCCTGAGCTCACTTGAGTTCCTGAGGCTCCAGGGAACGTAGCTGGTACAAATAGGGAAAGCTCAAACCACCGAGGGCTTTTTTTCAGTTGGCCTCCCTCCCCTCAGCCCCTCTCCTGTATCCAGCGGGGACTGTAGCCTAAATGGGAAAGACTATTCCTTAGGGAGACAGAGGCTATGCACTTCCAACTTAACCACTTAAGAGCAGGCTCTCACAGCCCAGGGGAATGGATCCACTTGGATCTGAGAAGGCAAACTATGTGTCTGAAAGAACCAATGAGATGCATACACGAGTATTGGTGTCCGCAGACAAGGCTGACAAACTGAGTCCAATACCTGGGACTTACATGGTGCAAAGAGAGAGCTCCCACAAGCTGGACTCTACACATACACACACATACACACGCATGCACGCACGCACACACAGGCACCCCATTAACCATAAGAACACACCCAAGGCAGCCAGTTTTATAAAGAGAAAAGGTTTATGTAGATCACGGTTGTTAGCATTTTGTCTAGGCTCCGCCCCATAGTTGCCTGGCAACAGCCAGGTGTGCCTGACTCACTATAAGAGGGGATACTTGGCCCCTCCTCTCTCTCTCTTTTATTTTTGGATTTACTTATTTTATGTATATGAACACACTGTAGTTGTCTTCAGACACACCGGGAAAGGGCGTCAGATCCCATTAGAGATGGTTGTGAGCCACCATGTTCAATTCCAATTGCTGGGAATTGAACTCTGGAAGATCAGTCAGTGCTCTTAACCACTGAGCCATCTCTCCAGCCTGACTCCTCCTCCCCACCTTGCCTTCTTGCTCTCCTTCTGTTCTCTTGCCCCTTACCCCATCTCTTCCCATTCCCCTTCCCCCTCCACTCTTCTTCTCCTCTTCTCTCTGTCTCTGTCTTTCTCTGTCTCTACTCCCTCAACTCCCCTCCCCATGTCCTAAATAAACTCTATTCCTGTGGCTGGTGCCTCAGGGGGAAGGGATGCCTCAGCGTGGGCCCACAGAGGCACCCCCTTTCCCCACACCTGACTGCACCTCCACCGAAACATATTCCTTCTCTTTATAAAACACGACAGTCTTGGAGGCTGAGAGCGCCGGTGGCAGGGCGCCAGTGGCAGGGCTGGCTCAGGGGCCGTATTTGACCTCAGCACCCAGCGGCATGGTTGGCTGTGGCAGCTGCCCTATAAAAACTGGATAGTCTTAACAGTCGCCTGTAATACCAGTACTGGAGGCAAAGAATCTAATGTAAATAGTGTTTAATGTAAATAAATATGTAAATGATGTAATTAAAACTACAACTAATTAAAATTACAAATAAATAATGTAATTAAAATTATAAATAATGTAATTAAAAATTAAAGCACAAAGTTTGATAGGAACAAATGGACCAATGGCCAGATCTCAGCCCTGCCATTTCCTGGCTGTGTGACTTTGCTAGCGGACCTGCTCTCTCGGAATTTCAGTCTCTCCTGGGTGCTCTTAGGGAGGCGTGGAGCGTACCCTAAGTGCATGGTGGACAGGCTTTTATCTGCTGTTGTTTCTGCCCCCAAAGGCGTGTAGATCAGTTGAGAGCATAGCTGCCCTCAGCTCAGAAGGGTCCGGCAGGCTCGTCAACCGGAAGACAGACGCTGCATACGTGTCCTAAGGCTCTCAAATACACTGTTCCATCAGCAACTCTGACATCACCTGTATCACCTCTCTATGGCTGGAGAGACTGAGACCTGGAGGTGCTGCTTTCCACCAAAGGCACCACAGGTGGCACACCTATCCCCTGTCAGTTTATGACAAGATGCCTGAGATTGGATACTGGTGGACAACCCGGTCCTCTGGGAATGATGCGGCTGTTACCGTCCTAAAATCAAAACAGCTGCATGCAATCCACACAAGATTGGACACACACACACACACACACATACATATATACAGAACCCACCCCTCCCCTGCCTCCTGCACCTCCATAGCTTTAGGAGGAGCTAGACAGTTTTCTGAAGGGAGGATTCCAGTGTGAGTTTCACCCCAGCTAGGCTGGGCTTTCTTGGTGATGCAGCTGCCTTTGAAGCACTCATTTTCCTGAAAGTGACCCCAATAGACTCGACTCATTGGTTCACACAGCAAGCAGACAGCTATCCAGGAACCAGGGGCCAGCTCTTCGCAGTCACAGATCTGCCAGCTCCCTGACCTTGGACTTCCCAGCATCCACACTGGTCAAAGATGCTCCAGCAGGCAGGCTAGACCCTGTGGGGACTGCTGCAGACGCTCGCTGAGGCCAGGTGTCTCTACACATGAGAAACTGTCAGGAAGAGTCTGAGTCTCATGGATCTGTGTGGCTCTGTCTCACAGGGTTTGACAACTGTCCAGTAGCAGCTGCCCGTATCAGTAATGCTCTCTGCTTAGTTTAGGTATAAGGCGAATGTCCCCTAAGGTACTACCAAGGCAGGGATCATGAGTGTGCTATTAGGAGGTGCTGTGGGCCTTTAAGAGGTGGAGCCTAGTGGGCGGTCTTTAGATCCATTAGGTGTGCTGTTCAGGTAGAGGAGCAATGTTGTGGTGGAGCACAGCTCTCCACTATGTTTCTTTTTCCTTTTTTCAAAAAAAAGATTTATTTATATATAAGTACACTGTAGCTGTCTTCAGACACACCAGAAGACGGTGTCAGATCTCATTACAGATGGTTGTGAGCCACCATGTGGTTGCTGGGATTTGATCTCAGGACCTTCGGAAGAGCAGTCAGTGCTCTTAACCGCTGAGCCATCTGTCCAGCCCTCCACTGTGTTTCTTGAGGCTGGGTCTCTCACTGAATCCAGAGCAAGCAGATTCTCACTCGTCTAGCCAGCTAAGTTTCCCTGTCTCTGTCTCCCAGGCACAGATGACTGCTAAGCTTACCCAGTTTTTACCTGGGCTCCAGGAATATAAACTTTGTTTCCCAGGCTTGCCAAACAAGTGTTTTATCCACGGAGGTCACCAGGGCTTCTCTGCCATGTTTGATAAGTAAATCGCACTTGCCACTGCCAACCATGCCACTAGGTGCTGAGGTCAAATACGGCCACTGGGCCAGCCCTGCCACTGGCCCTCTCAGCCTCCAAGACTGTGATCTATGTAAACCTTTTCTCTTTATAATGCCGGCTGCTGTAGACGGGGACACTGCCAGATACACTGCAAAGTGATTCTCTGTTGGGTCTGGTTTATATCTCTCATAACTAACATTGATAAGCCTAGGGTCCCCAGGTGGGAGGAAACTGGGGGGAGGGGGAGAGGCGGAGACTCTCACCTTTCAGGTGGAATGTTGTCCGTGTTGCTACTGTGGCGTCTCTGCATTTTCCTTAGCACCTGAAAGCCAACATGCAAGTGTGAGCCATATCTCCTGACACGCCCCTTCCTTGCCTGTCGCCATGGTGACTGTAAATAAGTATCACTCCTACGTTATATGACTGAGGCTGACAATTTCCAAACTACCTTTCTATCATCTCTGCCGCACAATCCTCAATTTGGTATCACATCCCACGGGAGAGGGGTACCGCCCATCTCACAGTGAGGATACAGCGAGTCACAGGTGGAGGTGGCTCCTATGCAAAAGGAGAAAACAAATGGGGGCCCAGACAGGTGCTACATGGGGTGCAGTGAGCAGCAGACTTGCTGTGTGACCTCAGACAAGCCAGGAACCTCTCTGTGGCTTCCGCACTCCCGATCTGTTTCCTGAGAGGGAATGGAGCCGTGGAACCCGAGGGCTCCTTCCAGCTCTCACCTCATGCATTTCCTAAGTGAAGGTGCGAATCCCCAGGGAGACACGTCACCTGGTGTGCAGCAAGGAGCCACATGGACCTCAGAACTCCATGCTGACGAGATATGCTGTGGACACTCAGGGTTCCTGATGCGATGTGCTCACTGGGTCCCAGAGAGAGCAGGCCTTCTCCTCTTCTTCAGAGGGTAGCACAGGGCAGGAGACTCTTCGAAGACAGCAGACCCTGGGTGGCACAAAGCACTTTCATGAACAGGCCTTGCGATGACTTGTTACAGAATAAGCTGACAGATGTGACTGGGTACTGTAACAGCCCAGTACTTCCGGTAGCTTCTGACCTATCATCCTCTGAGGTGCAGATGGTCGGCTATGGCCTTAATAGGTTTGTCTTATTAGCAAACTAAACATCCTGGGGGTTGGAGAGATAACTCTGTTGATAAAGTGCTGGCCACACATGCATGAGGACCTGAGTTTGAGCCTCAGCACCTCTGCAAGTAGCCAGGCATGGTGTTGCACTGTATAATCCCAGCACTGGGGAGGCAAAACCAGGATTCCCAGTACTCCCTGGCCCAGTCTTTCTAACTGAGGAGCCCTAGGTCCCAGTGAGAGATCTGATCTCAAAAATAAGGTGGTTAGTTCTAGCAGAATGACGCTTGAAAGTGACCTCTGACTTCCACACACATTTGCAACCCCCGCCCCAAGTATCCATACATGTGTGCATACATGAACACAGACACACACCTGGGAACTATAGAGAAAACAATTTTACAACTTCCACTGGCTTCTAAGGGAAACCAGAATAAAAATCAGCTGTTGGAGCCCTCCAGGTTGTACATCATTCCCTGTTTACAAGAGTTCCTGCCTCTGGGCCTTTGTTCCTTCCCCGGCACAGTTTTTCACCTGCAGGTTACAGGCTACCTCCTTTGATGCTAACGGCACCTCCTTCCAGAGGCCCTCTCTTTTCTTGGGTTTCCTGTAGGTTCTGGGCTGCTTTCCTCAGAGCACTTAACGACACATGCAGGTTTGTTTACCTTGATCCATGAGACACCCTGTGCCTGGCTTGCCCTTCCACCTCGGCATCACAGAGACGTTTGTTGCAACGTTTGAGCAGAGATTAAATCACCTTGATTTTCCCCCATGACAGATCCCTGCACCTTGTCCTACCTCCCACACTAATAAAAGACCAATAAAAGTCTCTCCAAGGGACAGGGCTTGGAGAGAGGCTCGGGATGGTTACTGCTCCAACAGAAGACTTAAGTCCGGTTCCCAGCACCCACAAGGGCAGCTCACAACTATCTGTATCTCCAGCTCTTAGTGATCTGACTCCCTCTGGTGGCCTCGGAGGACACCGGCACTCCCATTCGCAAACCCACTCTCACAGATAATTAAAAAAATAAATAAAAATAAAATCCTTAAAGAAATTAAGAACATGCTTCCACGAACAGGCTCAGTTTCCCGGCATCTTTTCTCTACAGAGAGAGGTCCATCTCTTAGTCCAAGCCAACACGACTGGGTGAGGAAGGGTCTCTTAATTCTGCACAGCTTTCTCGGGCCCAGCTAAGGCACCTGTCTTTTTCTGCAATGTTAAATTATCTGGGAAAAGACTCCTTGGTATCATCTTCATATTCAGGCAAGCCCTCTATCCCCGAGCTACACCCTCAACCCTGCCGTTTTCATAAAGAAAGGAAATGTCATCACGAAACATGTCTCGAGAATTTGCAGTCTGGTTTGATACTCCGGGTGGCCCCACTACTCCTTATCCTCGGGGAAAATAAAACACGGTATCTCCAAGTTCCCAACTACAAGCTTGACAAAATGTCAAAAATTAAATGCCCATGATTCTGCGGCAAGCAGGCGGTATAACTATTCTCGTATCGAATCCTGGAGCCCACAGGATGCTAGGGAATGAATGAATGAACCGTCTTGGTCCCACATACCCTGGCCCTCCCTGGGAGGCCACACCTTCCCTACAGGATGCTTGGGCGCGAGCAGCGTCCCCAGAGCAGACAGGGAAGCGCCCCTGCGGCCTGGCTCGCGAGGCCACAGGGTAGCAATGGGCGAGCATCGCCTTCGTTTACCTGCCAGAGACTTCAGCAATCACGGCCTCTGCTAATCCAGCCCAGCCAATCACTGGCGTGGCCCGGGATGCACGTGACTTCCGGCCGGCTCAGCCTCAGGGAATGAGGTCGGCGCTAGGACCCAGGCACGGCGAGGCCTGCCTCTGGTCCGAGATGGCCCGCCCCTGACTTCGTATTGAGCCAATGGAAGACCGTGGCTCCGGCATAACCAATGGCGAGGAGGCATGGAGGGGCCTGGCGGTGGCGTCACTGCGAGGGGCGGGGCGCGCGGCGGATCACGTGGCCGGCGCGTTTGCTGCAGGAAGGTAAAGCCCTGCTGAGAGCGAACTAGGGGTCATGCCGTGGGGTCGTCTCTGCGCCTGCGCCCTGCCGGGATGCTGAACCTTGCGGCGCTGCTGTGGCGCCGGCTCCTGCGCAAGCGCTGGGTGCTCGCCCTGGTTTTCGGACTCTCGCTGGTTTACTTCCTCAGCAGCACCTTCAAGCAGGTAAGTGGCTGCGCTCAGGACCTCCGTCCTTCTGATCCTTCTTCCTCCTCCAGCCCTCCTCCCTCAAACCCTATGTCCTCCCCATCTTCTTTCCTCCAGTCTTCCTTTCTATCCTCCAGCCCTTCTCTGCGTCGTCCTCCTCTGTCTTCCTTCAGCCACCTCCCTGGCTCCCTCCATCTTCTACTCCTCTTCCCTCGGCCTCCCTCCCTCCCATGCTCTGTTCTCTTCCTTCCAACCCTCTTACTTCTCACCCTCCGTCCTTTTCCAACCCCTCCTCCTTGACCTTAAGTCCACACTTCCTCCCTCCCTTGATCCTCTGTCCTCTGATGCTCCTCTCTGCAGTCCTCCACCTTGTAGTCCTCCTAGTATGCAGCCATTCACTCCTCCCTCTGAGCCTCTTCCTTTCAGTCCCTGGATCATCCACTACTCCCTCCTCCGATTCTTTGGTCCTCCCTCCAGCTCGCTAGTCCTCAACCCTTTAGTCGTCTTTCCTCTGATTGTGTGATCCTCCTCCGACTGTAACCTCCTGTGCATCCTAAGGCCGCAAAGGGAGGCGTCCCACTGCAGGTCTTTGTACCTCCCGTCCACTGTGCCGGATCTGACTGGTAGGCCAGGCAGAGTGGGGTCCTCAGACCTGTGCATCCTCCCCTGGCACGTTCCCTGCTCCGAACAGTCCCAGACCTCTTCATGGGCAGGTGGGTAGGAGGTAGAGATGGCTAGGCCAGGAAGTGGCCATGGGCTCTCTGTGCTTTTCCACCTGGGTGACCCAACGGGCTCCCTTTTGGGGCACAACTTGCTTGGGTGGATTTTTCTTTTTTTTTCTTTCTTTCTTTTCTTCTTTTCTTTTAATTTCTCAACCTCTCTTTTCATTTTTGTCTTGGCTGAGAATTCCTAGAGACCAGGCATCCCACTTTAGTAGGCAACAGTTCCCAGCATTTGCCTAGAAACCACACTTGACTGAGTTCCGTTCTGTAGGTCACCTGCCCCTCTGCCTTTCCCTGCTCTAGTGCGTCCTTTGATCCTGTTTTACTGTTCTTAGGCGTCCCGCTCTGGTTTTCTCTGTCACAGTCTGTCTTTTGAATGGTTGCTCTTTTGCACCCTTGCTCCTTTGTTTTTAATGGAGGGTCTTTCTCTCTTGTCCAGATTTGACCTTGTAATCCTGTTTGGCTGAATTTCCATATTCTGCTAATTGTCTCCCTTGCACCCACGTGGAGCAGAAGCCTCGCCTTTCCTCTGCCAGCTCTGTACCTCTCCGAGTCCTCAGCATCTTACTAAGTGATGAACATCCTCACTGTTTACCCAGTTAGGCTGTTTGTTTCTTCCTGTCACTCCAGGTCCCAAAACTCTGGCTCTGCAATGTCCCATACTTACTTATTGGGAGGTGTGACCTTATTGGAGTAGATGTGTCACTGTGGGCGTGGGCTTAAGATGTAGAACTCTCAGCTTCTCCTGCACCATGCCTGCCTGGACACTGCCTTGTTCCTGCCTTAATGATAATGGACTGAACCTCTGAACTTGTAAGCCAGCTCCAATTAAATGTTGTTCTTATAAGAGTTGCCTTGGTCATGGTGTCTGTTCACAGCAGTAAAACTCTAACTAAGACACTTATTCATTTGCCTGGAATTATTTCTGCTGCCCCTTCAGGGGCCAGACCCTCTCATCTGTTGCCTGTCTCGGTGCCATAGCCCGGCCAGTCTGCTTCTGATTTGTCTCACAGTCTGTTCTAGGGTGTATAGTCTAGACAAGATTTTCCATCACAGGCCTTCCCAAATGTGTAATTCTGTGCTCAAGCAGAAGAGAGTTTATCGGAGTTGTCTGTGAATGAGCTACTTTTGGTCAGTTTGGGTCTAACTGGCCGTAGTGAGTCGGGCCATGCTGGGTGCCCCACTGAGGTGCTGTCTCCCGCCCGCTGTCTGGCCACTTGCCTTTGTGGTAATTACCAACCCGGCATTGCTTGTTTGTGTGTTGGCTTGTGTGTGTGTCACCTCACCCTCTTGCTCAACGTAATGTTTTTGAGAACAGAGACCTGTGTGTCTTGTTTGGACACTGCAACCTTCATCTCCATCCCCGCCCCCTAGATATTTCCTGGGGACCAGATGTTCATTCAAGGGAGTCTTGGTTGAGGTGACTTGACTTTTCTTCTAAGCCAGTTTTTTTTCTTCTTCTTTTTTTTTTATAATCTTGATTCAGATGCTATCTACCTGGTACTTTCCTACAGCCCCATCTTAATTACTTTGTGTGTGTGTGTCTGTCTGTCTGTCTGTGGTGAGGGTCGGTTGGTTTAAGTATCTTTCCGCTGCCCCCCTTCCCCCACCCCATACAGGGTTTCTCTGTGTAGTCCCAGCTATTCTGAAACTCACTCTGTAGCCCAGGATGGTCTTGAACCCAGAGATCTGCCTGAGTGCTGAGATTAAGGGCATGCACCACTCCTGCCTGCCTTGCTTTTATTTATTTTTATGTATTTATTTTTGCTTTTTTGCTTAAGCTTTAAGACTTTACAAGAGTCATTATGAAACCTCTAGTTTGTTTGTTTGTTTGATTGATTGATCTGTTTCCTCTGAAGCTGGAAGCATTGATTATCTT
The DNA here is from genome assembly GCF_947179515.1 of Apodemus sylvaticus. Lineage (NCBI taxonomy): Eukaryota > Metazoa > Chordata > Mammalia > Rodentia > Muridae > Apodemus > Apodemus sylvaticus. The sequence goes on along the minus strand of NC_067493.1, from coordinate 50,866,568 downwards.
TGCCGTCCTGTGCTGTCCTATTGTCATGACAGGGCCTTTGGCCAGTAGATGACTAAACTCTCTGGACATGTGGAGAACCTGTGTGAGATCCAGTACCATGAGGGAGAGAAGAACATGTCTTATTATGGACTACTGAAACACCACCATGGACTCTGGTGACCTGGACACCACACGTGCACCCTGGCAGCTGGGAGGACCCAGACCAGGATGCCAACCGAGTTTGCATGTGGTGGTGCCCCCTGGCCTGCTTTATTCTCACACAGTAGAGAACGCAACCCGGTCCCTTCAGCCCCTCTCAAGGGTACCTCTCCATTCCTGGGGACTCTACCCCATGATGTCACAGAATTCTGGTTATGTAAGAGACGCCCCACTTCGCAGTCTGTGATGTCACTGCTCCCCTAATGTTATCTTGGGTGTGAAGGATTTAACATTGATTCTGGGATAGGGATGGACAGTCAGTTCACAACTGGGTGGTTACACACAGCTCTGTTGGCCCTGGGACTGTCACGTGCTGTCCACCTGGCTTTCACCTGTGAAATAGAGGTCTTAGAAGGGTTGATGGGATGCGCTGTCAGGTTAGAAGTGATACCTCTGAAAGAGTGAAGGGTACCTTAGCCAGCCCTGTGCTCTCGCCCTGCCTAGGGTGCAGAGAACAGCCTCCACCTGTGTTTCAACTCTGGTCCTTGGAGTACACTCTCCTGTTGGCTCTTAGAGCACTCTCCTGTTGACTCTTGGAGCACTCCCCTATGAGGCTGTTGGAGCACTCTCCTGTTGACTCTTGGAGCACTCCCCTATGAGGCTCTTGGAGCACTCTCCTGTTGACTCTTGGAGCACTCCCCTGTTGGCTTTGCCATTGGCTCTTAGAACATTCTCCTGTGAGGCTCTTGGAGCACTCTCCTGTTGGCTCTTGGAGCACTCCCCTGTGAGGCTCTTGGAGCACTCTCCTGTTGGCTCTTGGAGCACTCTCCTGTTGACTCTTGGAGCACTCTCCTGTGAGACTCTTGGAGCACTCTCCTGTTGGCTCTTGGAGCACTCCCCTGTGAGGCTCTTGGAGCACTCTCCTATTGGCTCTTGGAGCACTCTCCTGTTGGTTCTTAGAGCACTCTTCTATGAGACTCTTGGCGCACTCCCCTGTGAGGCTCTTGGAGCACTCTCCTATTGGCTCTTGGAGCACTCTCCTGTTGGTTCTTAGAGTACTCTTCTATGAGACTCTTGGAACACTCTCTTGTTGGCTCTTGGAGCACTCCCCTGTGTGGCTCTCGGGGCACTCTTGTAGACTGTTAGGATTGCTTTGTCACGTCATTCTCTGGTTTCAGGCTGTTTTCTTCCTGTGTTGCTTGCCCTCGTGTTTGTGAAGTGGAGCCGCAGGCTGGGCATTGCTTACATGTCTCATCTTCAGGTCCTGTGGCCGAACTACTTCTCTGTGGAGTGTCCTTTTCTTGGGACTTGGGTGTGGTCAGGAATTAGGCTTCTTTGAGGAGGTGTGGATTGTGAATGTGATACAGACCAGCCAGGGGATTTTCAAACTGATGTTCTTTGTGACAAGGTGGCAGACTATAAACCAGCATCTCATGTGAAGTGTTTTTAAAGTTGGGATCGTGCCAGGAGTGGAAGCGCTCACCTAGGTGCCAGCACTTGGGAGGGCAAAGCATGCAGATCACTGTGAGTCTACATAGTGACTCACAGATCCCTGCCTGCGTGGGAGCTTGATAAAGACATGTATGGGGAGGGGGGGCTCTGGACACTTAAACCCTGGTGGTTGTCTTTAGCTGTGGTGACCCTTGCCCCAGCAGTAACTGGTCATTGTGGAAAGTGCTCTCAGCACACTAGGGCATGGGCCGTAACATTTGCCCTAGAGTATGTTCTTTCCTGTTGCCCGGGCAGATATAGCAGCTGGCTCACTGAAGAGGAGGCAGGGAAAATGGCTGATTTAAAGCTCTTGTCTGCCCTGTGCTGAGGTGGGAGCTAGGCAGCCTATGCTGCCTTCTGCATATTGACCGATGGCTGACAGTTGAGTTACCAGCTAAACTAGCCAGCCCTGCCCCTCCCCCCTTCTCACCTAGAAGAATGAGTTGGTAAATGGTTTGTTTATGAGACATGGGAAAGAACCTACGCCCTTAGAGACAGCCGACATTCTCCACTGCCAGAGATAAAATGCAGTTTGAGGGAGAATCAGATTTTTGGAGACTGTATCCTCCCCTGAGCTTGTTAACTTCGATTAGCTGCGATGTGAACAAATGTGGTCTATAATGTGACAGAAGAAGTGATCTTTGTAGATCTCTTCACAGAGCAGGATATTACTGAGTGGTTGGGAGTGGGTAGGCTGGGCTCAGAGTCCCTGTGTGCACATTGACATGCAGTTCACCTTCCAAAGCAGCAGCTCTCCTGAGTGTGTATCCCAATGGCTTTAGTAAGGTCACAGTGAGGTAGGTAACTTTTACCACAGTCACAATTGACTTGCCTTCCCTCTCGACCCTAAACAATCTCCAGTGGACTTCCTGTTTGAAAATGTATTGCATTTTTATTTACTTTGTGTGAATGCGTTTGTGTATAGTGTGGTGAAGAGAGAGTGCATAAAGTCAGGGCACAGTTAAGGGGAGTCCTTCCTTCCCATCATGTGGGTCCCCCAGGATTGAACTTAGATTGTCAGGCCTGGTGGCAATCCACTAAGCCATCTCAGCAGCCCACGGAGTTCTGGGAATCCATCCATAGACGCGAGTTCTCACTGTGTATCCTCATTGGCTTGGACCATTCTCACACAGGCCCTCCTGTGCTCTGCCATTGTGAGTCAGTCCTGTCCTGACTTGGTTTCCTGCTTGGCTGACTGACACCTGTCACCCTGCAGCTGGGTGTCTGGCTGGTCTCACCTGGCCTGGCCTTCCCCTCAAATCTCTGAAGTGGAGGAGGTAAGAAGAATGCACTTGTGTGGTCCAAGAAAAGAGATGTTCATCCCAGATAGAGAGGAGGCTGTGGTGCGCAAGTTCCCCGGGTTCCGTGGCTCTGCGTCCCTGAGGCCTCTCAAGCTTGTGCAGCCGCCTCTGCCGAGACAGCTGCTAACCCCGTTGACCCTGTCGCCTTGGTTCCTGGCATGCCTCTTTTCTTTGGTTTTTATCCTAATTAATGCTTTAGGGGATAATTTAAATTGTTAGAGATGGGAGCGCAGAGAGGATGCCATCAGGGGAGAGTGTTGGGGACGGCGAGTGGCGCCAGGTGACCAGGGCACAGCACTGTGTGCAGGCCTGGAGGTGGAGCAGGCACTGAAGTCTACTCCCTGGGTGCCTACTGTCTGCTGTGGGAGTGGGAGGGAGGGAGGGAGGGTAGATCAGTGAGTTCTACTGGAGAGAAGTTACCTAGGCAGATTGTCTGAGACCTGAGGCTGTCTGTGTTGCTTTTCTATTTCTGTGATTAGAGTTTGGTTAGTTGGGGCTTAGTGTTTCAGAGAGTTAGAGTCTATGGCCGTCATGGCAGAGAGCGTGGCGGCAGGCAGGCAGGCAGGCAGAATGCTGGAGCAGTAGCAGAGAGCTTACATCTTGATCCAAACCACTAGGCAGGGAGAGCTAGCTTGGACTTTTGAAACCTCAGAGCCCCACCCCCAGTGATACTCCTCCTCCAACAAGGCCACGCCTCCGAATCCTTCCCAAACAGTTCCACCAACTGTGGACCAAGTGCATGTATTCAAATACTTGAACAAAGGCTTACTTTGTTCAAGTATTCTTCTTCAAACCACCACATAGGTATTGTATAAGGTGTGATGAATGCAGAGAGCTGCCCCCTGTGTCACTCCCTCCCCCCTTTAAACTGGTTTCAACAAAGACTTGGGCTCTGCAACATTTGCAAGGCATGGCATTGGCACAGGGGTCACCCGCAGAAGGGTCACTGGGACATGTGGTGGTTGTTTCTTTGTCTTGTCTCATCTGAATGGTTTTGCCTCTCTTGCTTGAGATGTGCAGTTCCCCCACTTAATGTACAAGTGTTTCCCCATCTTTACAAACTCTCTGGGGGCTGGAGGGGTGGCTCTGTGGCTAAGCATGCTGGAGTGCTTTTGCAGAGGACCTGGGTTCTGTTCACAGCCAACAGCACCTGCTAACTCTAGTTCCATGGGATTTAATACCTTCTTCTGTGCCCCCCCCTACACACACACCCCAAATCTCATTTTTAAAAGTTCTTTATGATACTTTGCAGCTGTAAATCCCCCATTGTCGGACTACAGTCCTCTAACTTTAGCTGTGTGAGGCACCTTCTGTCCGTATGTCCTCTGTTGAGATTCCTGGGCAGATTAAGGCCAGATATGTCTAGGATTCTCGTGCTGCCCCGTTTCCGTCAGACGTGTCTCTCACTTGACTGTTTAGATTACCCTTAAAACTCCACACAGCACACTTCCTAATTAACCTTTTGAAAATCTGAGGAGAGGCCACGTCCATTAGCCGCGCAGGCTCCGCAGCTGCTTACGGAGAATATTGTGCTTCTGCCTACATCTGGTTCCATCTTTCCTCTGTAGGACCTGTGGACACCTGACATCTCGAGGGTTGGGTGGCTCTGATTCACATGCGAGCCTTTGTCAGCAGCCCATTGGAACATTTGTTTAACGTGTCCGTGGCACTTTGTGAAAATCCCCTTTGTATGGTTTGTTTTTTTTTTACTCTGTGTGTGTGTGTGTGTGTGTGTGTGTGTGTGTGTGTGATTGTAGCCCTGACTGTCCTGAATCATCTCTGTGTAGGTAAGCCAGGCTGGCTTTGAACCCTCAGAGATTCACTTGCCTCTGCCTCTTAAATACTGGATTAAAGACGTGTAATGTCATGCCCAGCTTTGAATGGATCTTGAATGAAGAAAATTACATACTTGATGAACTGCTTGAAGATGAGACAGCCCAGAGGGAATTATCCACTGGGTGGAAGGTGATCTCCTGTGCCTTCTACACGGCCTCCAAAAGTGCACCACAGCTATATGATTTAGCCTTGGCAGAGGTTTCGAATATTCATGTTTGACAAGTTCAGGTGCTAGAGAACTGCCCTCCTCAGCACGAGGAGCGGGGTCCCGTGGTGGAGATCCTTCTGGGATGCATTGCTCTCAGCTTCTGCTCCTGAGCGACAGGCCGCACCTAAGGGAGTCCCGATGTCTCCCACGGATCTTGCCCTCAGCCCCTCTCTTTCTGTAACTGAGGTAACAGCTACTGAGTTGTTACCTGTCCTGTCCTGTGCCGGCCAGCTATATCCTTTATAAGAACCAAAAAAGGAAAGGCAGGCCACACGAAAGCCATCTTGAGACTGTTTTACATTGAGCAAACTGAAGAAGGGGGAGCCAGTCCTGATGGGCTTGTGGTAGGAGAGAGGCCTCCTGTTTGAGTGCTGGTGATACCTCAGAGGGTTCATCAAACCTCCGGGAAGTTAGGCTCTGTCTGGCATGTCCATCAGTGACTGATTGACAGGACTGTCTCAGGGCCCCTCACTGCACTGCAGGGTCATCCTGCGAGCAGAACCTAGGGGCAGTTGCTGGCCTGTGGAGGCTGTGTTCACTTAATGGTGGCACACTGACATGATGGGTCCATGACAATGTGATTATCTAGATAATGTGGGCCCTTGGAAATGCTTGACTCTCCAATCAGTGTCCAGAGCAACTGATGGTGACACCATATACACTGAGTCAGAGGTCAGAGGGGAACAATGCAAAAAACAAATGAGCTTTTATTTAAGTTGTTGGGATTTCTGAATTTCATGTTGATAAGCATTGTTTTTTAAGTAAGCCTTCTCGTTGGGGGTGATAACAGCTTAGTAGGAAACCTGCAAGGATGGTATAGTTTCTCCAGGCCGGTTAACTCCTTCTACTGTTAACAGTGAGCATATTTTCACATAAAATGAAACATAAGATTCTTCCGAGGATGAGTAAAGATGATTTTTAAATTACTTTTTTGCATCATAAATTGTGCGTGTGCCATGTGTCTGTGTGTGGGTGTGTGCACATGAGTGCAGGTGCCCAGAGAGTCTAGAAGAACCTGGAGCCCAGGTTACAGATGGCTGTACACCAACCACATAGTGCCACTTCTGAGAACCAAACTTGGGCTCTCGGGAAGGGCAGCCAGTGCTTCCAACTGACGAGTCCTCTCTCCAGCCCCGTATATACGTGTTTGATATACCTGAATACCCAGGGTCATGTAAACATTTCCAGAGCACACAAGAGTCAGAACTGGAGGAAGAGTAAGAAGATGGGGACGAGGGAGGTGTCATGAGGACTTAGCTCTGATAACAGTGTGTCCCTGCTAGTGTTTAGTCAGACATTTCTGGGGTGTTGGGTTTCCTAGGGTTTTTGCTGTTTTTTGTTTGTTTGTTTGTTTGTTTATGTTTTTCCTACCATTGAAACAGAGCTATCCCTCCCAGTGGGCTCTAAAAACTTAAGTTGCTGGCAGAGAGAAAAATGTTGTTCCTCCCCCCCCCCCCCCAATGCCATAGAATCCTTTGTCTGCTTCTGGGGCCCAGCTCATCAATGCAGTAACTGGGATGATAGCTTTAACTTGGCACGGTTTCCTGATGGCATGGGCCACGCCTGTGCCTGAGGGTTGGGGAGAGGGTAGGGAGATAGAGGTATTGCAGGAAAAGCACCTTGCACCCTCCTCTTCCCCTGTGGTCTCATTGCAGGAAGAGCGGGCCGTGAGGGACCGGAACCTCCTCCAGGTCCAAGACCGGGAACAGCCCATCCCGTGGAAGGTGCAGTTTAACCTCGGCAACAGCAGCCGGCCCAGCAACCAGTGCCGGAACTCCGTGCAAGGGAAACACCTCATCACCGACGAGCTGGGTACGCCTGCCTCCCTGCCTCCCTCCGCCCCTCCGCTCAAGGCGCAGGGACAAAAAGCCTTCCCTTCCAATGCTTTGGCCCCTCTTGCTAGTCTCCAGGGATCCCGTGTCTGTCTTCCATGTTCTCCTCTCCATCCCAGGCTCCCTGCAGCATCTGGGGAGCTTGGCTGGGCACCCAGACCCTAGCGTTCCCTCTGCCTCCAGCGCCAGCCTTGGCTTCAGTGCCAGGCCGCTGCCTGCCAGGCACAGGCGTGGGGGTCCTCATCTTGTCTTTCTAATTGGGCTGTGTGTGTGTCTGTGTGTGTGTGTGTCTGTGTGTATCTGAGTGTATATGTGTCTGTGGTGTGTGTGTGTATGTGTATCTGTCTCTGTTGATGTATGCATATGTGTCTCTGTGTGTGTGTGTCTGTGTTTCTGTGTATATACATGTCTGTGTTTCTGTGTATATACGTGTCTGTGCGTTTGTGTCTGTGTGTGTGTCTGTGTTTGTGTATACCGTGTCATGTATGTAGCAGTCAGAGGACAACAGGATGTTTTAGTGTTAGGTGGCAGTTTGTCATTTTCTTTTATCATAGCTACAAATGGTTAATTTAGGTCAGACAAAGACACACTCCTTCATATATATATGAAAGCCAATACTCAGTTTCTTAATCAATAAAAATCCCACAGGGGCAGCAGGTTTTACTTTGCCTTTACAAATAGGGGGAAGTGGTTTAATAAAGACCTGCAACTGTTGACGCTGTTGAGCACCGAGATGCCACTGTGTCGCCAGGGTAACAGCGCTGTTAAACGAGATAGCCAATTAGAGTCACAAACTTTTCAAAAGCTGGAAGTTAATTTCCCAGGCAAGACCAACACATTTGCCTGCCCTGGTCTCCCAGGACTTGGTGAGGATAACATCCTTGGAGCTGATGAGCACCACAGCTGTCTCTGTGTCACCCTGGCTATCCTGGATCTCGCTCCGGAGGCCAGGCTAGCCTTGAACTCATAGAGATATGCCCATCTCTCCTGGGCGCTGGGATTAAAGGCGCAGGCCACCACTGCCTGGTATATGTGTGTATTGAAACATCATGATGAACCATTCCTGTGTATGGTGTGTGTGTGTGTGTGCGTGTGTGTGTGTGCTGAAAAAGGGTTGGAGAAATAGGTGTGTGGCCAAGAGCTCTGACTGCTCTTTCAAGAGGACCTGGCTTTGAGTCCCAGCATCAGGGAAGGCAGCTCACTAACTGCCTATAACTTCAGTTCCCAGGGATCCACGGCCCTCCCACTCTGGCCTCTGCAGGACTCTGCACTCACACGTGCACACACACATACAAGTAAAAGTAAGAATGACCTCTGAAAGTAGAAGGTAATTTTTGCATGATACATGAGAGAGGCCTGGGGGAGCTTGCTCTCCCCAGAAAGTAGACCTGGTCGCGGAGAGGCGAGGGTCAGAGGTCAGGGCCGAGAGCCTGAGATGTTAGCTTCCAGCTTCTCAAAGGAGAGGACGGAGGTGTCGGCAGGTGACATCGGACACAGATGGAGCTGCTGTGCCGCTGTCACTTGGGGTAGAGTCCTGAGGAACGCACTGACTCTCTGGGAATTCCATTTAGAAGCCTTGTCAACAGCATGAGTCAGGGCTTCTGGGAGGGAAGTGTTTACCAGGACATCAGAATGCTCCCCTCCCCCTCCCCCTGATGCAGCATCAGAAACAACAGAAGCCACCAGCTCCCTGCACTGGGAATGCTTTTCTCCTGGTCTCCCAAGTACTGAGGGCCCTCTAGTGTCCCTGATTGTCACTGTTCTGCCAGCTCCCACACAGACCTTGTTTTCCAGAGCAGTTCTAAAAAACAAGTTATCTTCTACCAGCCTCATTCTCTGAGGACAGAGCTGGGGCGCTCAGACGGGCTGGTTGGGAACAGCTGCTGCACACCTGCGCGCCCCTGTGCACACCCGAGGGGCCCCCCATACGCACCAGAAGGCCCCTGAACACACCTTAGCGTACACACACACACACACACACATCAGAGGGCCCTGCACATACCTGAGGGTATACACAAATACACCTGACGGTCCATAGACACCTGAGCCCCACCCCCACCCCATATACCTGAGGCTCTCACATGCACACACGCATACCTGAGGACCTCAGTGGCCACTGGGGGCATGTTAGACGTTGGGTGGTGGCCTTCGTAGACTTAATGATTCTTCTGTCCTTCTTCCTCGTGATGCAGGCAACTGTCTGCCTAGAGAAGCTCCGAGCAGTTACGGAGTTCCAGTGAGGAAACCTGGCTGACATGAGGCAGGATGGGTGTGCATATCTGTGTGGTGGGGATTCTCCATCGTGGAGGGAAATAGGCTTTTCTCTTTTGAGGATTTGAGAACATCCCTAATTCTAGGGGACAATTGTGTCTCCCCGTGATTGTGTGCACACACCAGAAGCAGGGTCATGAAGATTGACTGTGGCCTATTTTAACAGTCCCTTCTAATTTCCACAACAGCAGCAAGCCATCAAAAGCCGCGTGCTTGCTTTTTTAATCCTCGTATTTTGTGAATGGGTGCCTCATTTCCCATCTTGGACTTTTTAAAAGAGGCCCAGGTGACCTTTCACCCCAGCTGCACGAGCATAACTTGGCCTGGCCATGAGCTCACACTTAATCAGGCCGGAAAGGGGCCACCTGCCAATGACACGGATCTAGTGATGACGGAGGAGTCTGACTTCCCATCATCCTCTGCCCAGGCGATGCCAGCCCTGGACATGTTCCTTCCATGTCTGGTCCCAGTACCCAGGATGCCCTGGCTCTCGTCCGCCTTCTCCCTGTGCAGTTCTTCGTCCTCAGAGGGTGGGCAGGTGGCTAGTTCCCTGCTGAGCCTCGGGTCTGGTTTCAGGCTATGTCTGCGAGAGGAAGGACCTGCTGGCTAATGGCTGCTGTGACGTCAGCGTCCCCAGCTCAAAGCAGTACTGCTGCGACGGGTGCCTGGCCAATGGCTGCTGTGAAGCTTACGAGTACTGCGTCTCCTGCTGCCTGCAGCCCAGCAAGGTACGAACGGACGGGCTCCATCCCTTGTTTTCTGTGCATTTTAGGGAAGAGCTTGGTACCTGCTGCAGTTGTGTAGGTGCAGAGGCCTCTCCTGAGAGGGGAGCTGGTCTCCCCACCTCACGCTTCCTTTGCAGACAGGATGATGCTACTGCTAACCAGGTCTCTGGTGGATGAGAGACTGGGTGCCTTCTTGCCCTCCCGGTGGGCTGGCTTGGCCAGCAGTACTGAATGCCTTGTTTCCATAGCAACTTCTCCTGGAGCGCTTCCTCAACCGGGCAGCTGTGGCCTTCCAGAACCTCTTCATGGCGGTTGAGGACCACTTCGAGCTGTGCCTGGCCAAGTGCAGGACTTCCTCCCAGGTCAGAAGTGGTGTTGGGGACGCGGGAGGGAGCCAGGGCTGGACAACTCTAGCCGGCCGATGCGGGTAGAGCCCGGGTGGGTGGAAAGGGGCTTCAGTGGCACATTCCGCTCTGTTAGGAGATGTGAGAGTTTAGATGCAGTACCAGCCATTGAGAGGAGGCAGTCACTAGTCCTGGGGCAGAGTTGTGGTTCGTGTTAGGATCCAAGGGGTATATAGGAGGTCCAGGCACATGGATATATCCGAGACTTCTGGGGTGAGTGCACACTGCCTGCTACTGAGTGTTCTGTCTCAGAGCAGGCAGTGCTCTGGAGGGCTTCTGTCCCTGTCACTGCCCCCGTCTCTGTTTATCCTCCCTTTTACATTTATCCCGGCCTCAGATCGACCCAGATGCAAGCCAGAGGGTGACTTGTGAGAGTCCGTTCTCTCCCTACACCATGTGGATCACACCTGAGGACCAAGCCTTGGCAGCAAGCACCTGTCCGTGCTAGGCCATCTTGCCTACCCAGTCTTTCTGGCTTGGCCCTTGTCACTGCTCTTTCCCAGACAAGCACACGTCTCTTACACAAGCACACTCCTCTAGGACACGCTTTCCCATCTCTGGTTTACTTGAGAACATCCTGGGTCAGGATGGGGGGAGTGCAGAGAATGGGAAACCCCACTGGTCTCCATGAAGGGGCTTCTCAGGTGGGTGGGCGGGAAAGGAAGTGGAATACTTTGCTCTTCCTGACTTGGTTCCCACCACTGACTGAGCCGGAAGTCACTGCCTCTTGTGCAAATAGAGACGGTTCTCAATGGCCACTTGGTTCGAGTGCCTGGAGCCTGGGCTGCGAGTCTCTTAAGTGGAATTAATATGGTGCACAGCTTTGGTAAAGGCTAATTAATGAGCTCTAGACCAGCCAAAACCTCAAATTGTTTGTATGAGAAGAAATTGCTGGGGGGAGGGGAATCTACCAATGGGGGTGGGGGTGGGCCATTGTCTGGGCTCAACTTCATTTGCTGTGGCCAGCCAGGGCGCTCTTGGGGAGGATGCTTGGCTTGTGCATAGGCCCTTAGTGCGTGACCGCCATTTGATGTGTCAGGACTCTGCCAGGGAGTGGGTCTGTCCCACCACAGGGTCAGAGATGGATTCCACTGTTCAGCCGTATCACCATCTGTTTCAGGTTTATTTTGTTTGTTCTTTTCATTTTTACTATAGGGAGTGGGGCACATTATCCCATGCACTCTGAGGTCAGAGGTCAGCTCGTACAGCTTGCTTCTTATTCTCTTCTGTGGGTTCTGGGGATGGAGCTGAGGTCCTCAGGCTGAGAGCAAGCACTGTGTTAGCCCCTGGCCATCTCACCTGCCCTTTTTGGATGGATTGAGTAGTCTCAGACTGCCCAGCCTGCAGCGAGGTTGTTCAGAAGCTCCCTGGAGGGCAGAAGAAATGGCACAGTGATGTCCTATCCATCTCATGGCGTTCAGTGCCAACAATCCTACGTCATGCTAGAAAGGCCCTCGAAACCTTCTAGGTGTGCTGGAGGTCGGGCAGGGACTGTGGCTGTCGCTGCAACTGACCCTCTCTGACACACTCCTGTCTTCCTTCGCCAACAGAGCGTGCAACATGAGAACACATACCGCGACCCCATAGCCAAGTACTGCTACGGAGAGAGCCCGCCGGAACTCTTCCCTGCATGAGGCCCGGCGGAGACACACCTGGAACCAGTCTGGTCCGCTGGTGTAATGAAGGAGAAATCCACATAAGGATCCTTAACCATGTCTTACAACTTCGGGTGTCTCTGGCTCCCTCACCAACAGCTGGAGCAGATGGGCGGAGTCCTTCTACAGAGCAGGCTGGGTGAAGTCCTGGTACCTCTCAGGGCCCTGGAACTGCTGGTCAGAGGCCGGGGCCCTTGCTTCTGTTTTGATCCTACATTGTAGCTATTTATTGACTTTTCAAGTGGTGCAAGGGGTGGTTTTTCTGTGCAGGACACCTTTGCCTGTCCAGATGAATCCATCGGAGGAGGTGACCGTTGCTCTGGGTTCCTGAGTGTCACAAGTGCGTGCGTGCTCCTGCACCGGAGGAAGAAAGTTTGTCTCTGGGAGCGTGGGTGTACAGACTCAGTTCTGGTTCTGTTTTAACATCTGACCAGCAGGCCTTGTATCCATATCCCAACGTTCAGCAGTGCCTAAAGCCTCAGGGAGGTGCTGGTCCCCACTGCGCCTCGGGAGAGCCGCCTCCGAGTGCTCATATACAGAAATGGTAGACGGGACGCCTGAATCCCTGGTCACCGTGTCTCCCTGAAACCCTCAGCCTCAGGGCAGGGGAGCCTTTCCCTTGTCTGTCACGGAAGCCAGTGGGGACTGGCGAATGTGTGCATGTGTGGCAGGCGTTCATTTTTGCCTGCTTTCTGCTCCGGGTGGCGTTTATAGAGAAAAACCTCTTACTCCAGCCTGTAGTGAGTTCCACATCCACCGTCAGTGGGAGGTGAATGTGGTAGCCACGGTCTAGGGAGTGTCCCAAAGGCAGGCCCGTGTCCAGTGCTTGCAGGACAGTTGTTACCAGTGACTGAGATGGAGATCTTAAACCTAAGATCAAGATATCTCCTCTTGCCCTCTCCTGTCCTGTCTTCAGGCCAGCCATTAACACACACTTCTCCCCAGACCTTTCACTCATCTGTACGGTGGGCCATGGCATTTTGTGGTTTTGGTTAAGGTTGACCTGGGACCGGCCATGTGCTCAAGATTTTCTATTTGTGGCCTTGTGGAGCATTGTCTTACAGGATGGAATTTCCTTCAGCTCCCTCCCACTTCCTCTTGCTGTTGACGTCAGAATTCTATTTTCTTAGCTCTACCGAAGGTCAGACTGATAGGCAGTTGCTCCCTTGTTTTGTCTTGCCATGCTGGGATCGAACCCAGGACTGGGTGTGTGATTGGCAAACTCGCTGTTACTGAGCCACAGCCCTGACCAGGGAATCGATTTTTAGTGTTAGATCCCAGTGATTCTTTTCTGTTTGCTCTGGACTCAGTATGTTGGCTCAAACTTCATGAAAGAACTGGGTGATCCTGCACATTCTGACACATACCGGAATGTTCTGGCTCATTCCCACTGTGCTGTGTGTCTGACGCCAGCCTTGAGCTCCTGATTCTCCTCCCCTGGGAGGAGTCCACCCTTGGTCGCTGGTGGCACTGGTCGGCCTCCCCCTCAAGTTCATTTTCAGAGTGTTGACCCAGGTTTAGTCCGTGCAGTCATTCCTGTGGACAGCTCCCCCGACTTGGCATGATTATTATGTCCGTGAGTTTATAGTCTGCGTCAGTGTGATCAAGAATCCAGTCTGCTTGTGCTTCACGCCATAGATGAGGACAAGCAAGAGACAGGCCCTCCCGAGCCGCAGCCAAGACAGTGATCAAACACACACAGGAGCTCATCTCGAATCCCACCCATGGCCTCTAGTGCAGAATCGCTTCCACGCAGTCTCCCCTAAGAGTGGATGACCCATAGACAGGAGGGGGCAGAGTTGTCATCTACATCCACACGAAGTCACTTTCAGATTGGCTGTGGCTAGAATTCAGATGGGATTTCTAAAATCAGAGGCTGTAGATTTGTGTACAAGACTCGAGGGAATCACCTGATAATCTATGGGGGACTCTGGGGAAGAGAGGAGGTGAGAACACCCACAGCCTAGAAGGGATGTTTAATGCTATTAAGTGTGAGGGGCTGCAGACAGGAAGGTCTCAAGCGCGGCTCTCCCTTCTGAATGTGAGTACACGGGACTTCTTGCTGGGAATGCTGGGATACCACACGTGTAACCTTGGAGAGAAGAAACAATAGCAGGAGCGTCCTGAAGTGGGTGCAGGAAAAGAATGTAGCCCCCTCCCCCAGCCCTGCCAGGCCACAGCCAGGGATAAGCCCCTGCGTTCTTGTAGAAGTAGAGGAGGTCCTTTAGGGCACAGATGGAGCCCTTCACACACCCCGAAGGCTGACTACGGGCCTTTCCAGGAGCAGCATGGGGAACGCTGGGATTGAGTCCTGTTCTTCCCAGTTTTGGGCTTTGCAGGTAAATCACGAGCTGGCTGCTTCTCACAGCCGGGACAGGAATGTGGCTGGAGCCTGGGACCACTGCTTCTCAGTGTGGCTTTTCATTTAGAAAATGGGGTTGCATGTTTACGTGCCCTGAGGTATCCTGAGTGAGACCCAACCTCCCGAGAGGCCAATGTCGGCAGCCCCTGGGAAGCTATAAGGCAAGGATGCACAGCCGAGGGCTAGCAGGATGGAAGAGCATTGGCTGTGGTAATTAGGAACTTACGCTGAGAGGGTCTTTGTTTTTTAATTAGGGAATTGGGGACTCTGGCTGTATAGAGAGGACATGACCGATCCAAGGTCTGGTTGAGGGGAAGGTGCTGTAGATACGAGGATGAGGGAGATGGCCTGAGGCACCCGGAAGAGTCCAGAGGGTGGGGAGAAAGCATGACCCTGAGAGAGGGCAAGACAAAGGAGTGAGGGGGATCAAGAGGGCGTGGCCAAAATGGCACAGTTCTAAAGGGATGGGAAGCTGGAGGAAGGGACGCTGGGGACAGCCGGCACCCCATAGGCAGGCGAACAAGCACCATAGTTAGCTGCTTGTCCTGAGGTTGGTTGGTTTGGATTGCCTTTTGGACCTGACACTGAGGATAAAATAATCACCTAAAACTAAAAATCATGTCGCCAGAGATGAGAACCAGCTACCTTCTCCTTCCTCTCACTTTCCAGGTGAAAACCAACCAACCAACCAACCAAAGACGTGCTTCCTCCTTGGAAACACTCCTGTGGGTTTATTATCCGCAGGCCTGCCTGACAGACATCCACTCACTTGGTTAGTTAGGACAGGACTAAGACGTGTAGTGCTTGTGTGTATGGGCACACACACACACACACACACACACACACACGCATTCCTATCTTAGGCATGGCCATGGTCTAGAGCTGGGGCTGTCCGTGACACCATCTTCTCTCATTGAGCCCGCCACCAATAGGTCCCAGACTTCCTGCTCATTCTGCAGACCCGTTTCTGCTGGGTGGATGGTGAGCTCACTAAACAGGCGGCACAGGTTAACTGCACGGCGCCTTGAGGCAGGAATGTGCTGTTATGTGAGCGTGTCCTGTGGGGAATCACAGCGTAATTTAATCAGCACTTTAGCATGGTGTCTCTCCAGGGTGGGGAAATAATGAAGTCGGCGCTCAGTACTGGGAGTTCTCAGTTCAGCCTCAGGCACAGCCGTGACCTAGAGCTGGGCTCAGTTACTTCAGCACTGCCAGGATCCGTAGTGTGACTGTCCTAGACGCTGTGGACCAGGGAGGGAGCAGCATCGAGAACTCCCAACCCATTAGGGACAAGTGGTATCTCCCAGCTGTGAAGATGGGATTTCCAGACACTGCCAAATGTCCGCTGAGGGTCAGGGGTCAGGGAGGGACTGCCCCTGTGTTACAAACCACTGCCCTAACTCTATTAGAAAGATAGGGTTGTGAACCAATTACTTGAGCTGCACAGGAGGGAAAGGTAACGGAGAAGCAGCTGGACTGAGGTTTAAATTCCAGGGGGCTAAAGGTAGATAGGGAATTTGAGGCTAGCCTGGGATACAGAGAGACCCACCCCTTGCCCCCAACTCAAAGGCAAAAGAAAGGGCAGCAAGAGAGAGACGTCTTTATTTCAGGCGTCATTTCAAAATGTTCTGTAGTAACCAATAGGATGAAGAGACGGAATCAAATAGGAAATCAACCTGTGGGGTGTGGTTCAGCTCGATGTGAGTTAGTACACACAAACTGATAGTTGTATTAGTAGACATCATATCTGTAGAACCAGGTGGGATGGCACTTGGAATGCTGGGCAGGAGAATCCAAGCCCAAGGACAGCTTGGGTTTCATACTGAGACCTGTTCAAAACACAGCATGTTTTTTTAAAAGTTCAATAAAATATTTTCTCAGGTGTTGGTGGTTGGGATGATAAATGTGACGATCTGTGTGTTGCTGTAGGCATGTCCCATGCATTGGCCATGTGTGTGTGTGTGCATATGTGTGTGTGTGTGTGCATGGTGCATGTGCAGCTGTGTACTGTGTGGATCAGTGGTCTGGGATCTGACTGGCATTCTGACCCACCTCATGGGAGGCCAGGCATCTGTGAACTTGGTTAACGTCTCTCTCTGGCTTTGTCTGGTCCTTATCAGTGAGAATGATTGCTAACACATTTATTGGTCCCACATCCTGGCTTTGACCATCAGGAGATGCCATCCAGGACCCCGTTGTCTTCGGAGCAACTCCTCTCCGAGGCATCCGGGAGATAGAGCAAAGCCGGACAGATGCTCTCTTCATCTTCTCTGATTTTCTTGGGTACCGTTTGCTTCCATGCTTGCTGCCCTGCATCTCTGGAGACCGCCGCTGCAGTGTAAGTTCTCGGACACACAGAGCTGTGAGTGTAGATTCCCTTCACGCTGCACCTGAGGTACTCAGCAGCCTTAAGCAGAGATGCCCAGAGCATGGCAGATTTCCCAAGCAGGACCTCTCCAGGTATCTCTCAGCATACGGTGTCTCTTACAAGGTAGAAACCCTAAAAGCAAGCCTTCAAAACTGAATTGAAACCTTCAGTTCTTGGTCTCAAGGGATACCCACAGCTGCAATGGGAAGTTCTGCCTCACTTTATGTCTAAATGTATCCTTTATATTTGTTCATAAATAAAAATGGAATCCCGCTACATGCTATTTTACATGCTATTTTATTTTCCTGGCAGGTTGACTTTATCCAGTTAGAGCCACCTCCTCCCAGAGCATACGTTCAGATGGTCCTGCCTGGGGAAGTGATGCCCAGGAGAGCTTACAGCCCTTTATAACGCCTCTCCGTTCACGGCTGTGTTTTTCACAGATAGCTTTCAGTCATTTTCCAAGGCCAGAGCCGAGCTGCATGCAGCATCTCTGGGGACTGGCTGCATTGTCCCCGAAATGCTGACAAGTCGAGGATACTCCATGTCTCTTGGGCATATTGTTGATTCTGCAGAAATCACTAGTGCAGGTATAAAAGAATAAAACGCCCTGCCCCCAGCTGCAGGTGCAGCTGCTGTGTCACGTGTGCCTCGGTAGGCGGCTGAGAGGAGAGAGGCTGTGTCTACACTCAGTGTTCTGACAGTGTGAACATCTGACAGATTGGTAGTCTAACATTCCCGGATAAAAGAAACTGAGATGATCTCCAGTCCAGTGCCACAGGAGTGAGGCCGAGACAGACACCCTCACGTGGGGTCACTTGGGCAGGTGAGGAGCGGTCCTGAGATAACCCTCAGACGGGTGCCATGAGGCCCAACCAGGGAACGAGCCTGAGATGGCCACCAGTCTGGTCCCACTCAGGCTTTGGGGCCATGATAGACGAGCGAGGTATAGCACTCCTAAGACCACTCCTGAGATGACCCCAGACATTCCAGAGACCCTGGACACCTCTAAGAGGAGCAAGTAGTGGAGAAACGAAACACAGAGACAGAAGGATGTGGGCACAACGAAGAGAGGCAGAACTGGAGACTTAAGGGTCGTGAGGAACCGCCTGATGTGAGCAGCTGGTGATGTCACCTGGGACCATGGCGGGGTCCTGGCCTGTGCTGCCACCAGGAACCACATCTGGGTCCATGGCCCTGCAGTAGCAGGGGTCTGCTACCACCAATGGCCAGGCAGATGTTGCTGGACTAGTTTGCTACCCGGGGACATGCTGATGTCTGAGGACTGTGCAGAACTGTCCCCACCCGTCACCTGATCATCCTGGGAGAGCTGGCTCTGGAAGGGGGATATGGCAGTAGGAGAGCTGACCCTACCCTTAGCCAGCTGCAGTACCTGGAAGAGCGGGCCCACATGCTGCAGGAGTTGTGGGTGAGCTGGCCCAAGGGTATTAGCGTAGGAATGCTGACCCTGCCACTGTCTTCCTTGTGGTGGCATGGATGAGGGGCATGTCCTCTCCCCTCCTTTTTGCTCTCACCATCTGAGGTGGGCAGGAGAGCTGTCTGTGCCCCTCACCTCCTGCAGCACTCAGGAGGGCAGACCCTGTACCATACCTGGGCAGCACAGCAGAGCTGGCCAGGAGGGTGTGAGCCTGGGAGGGCTGGCCCAGCAACTTTTCTCTGGTGTGGCAACTTGGGAGAGGGAGAGATGCCCTCCCCCCCCCCCCACCCCTTGCCACCTATGGCAGACAGGAGAGCTGGCCCCAGGGTCGTGAGAGTGGAAGAATTGGCCCCGCCCCTCACCAGCTGCAACGCTCAGGAAAGTGGACCCTGCATCTCCCCTGGGCAGCAAGCTAGAGCTGGCCCTGACTGCACCGGTGCCTGGGGAGTCGGCCCTGAGCGGGAGAGCCAGTGGGCTGACTAGCTCAGCTGCTTCTCGGGCCCAGATCCAGGGCTTTGAATTGGTTCACCCCAACGTCTACCCCATCAATGAACTGCTGGAGTGCAGGAAGGGACCAGTCCCACAGACCCAAACTACAGGATCTCCATGACACCGGGCAACCGCAGGCTGTCCGAGAGGAGTCCTAATGACGATCCGGTATTGATGGAGTAACAGAGTCAGAGAGGCCTCGTACCAGACCAATGAATCATTGCCATGAGCATTTGCAAGCAAAGAAGGGTGGACAAGAGGGTACACTGTGTGACACAGTGTGACACGCTACAGCTTCCATGGAGTTTTTTTTCTCTGTTGAAGGAGGGGGGGTTGCCAGGGTGAAGTGAAGGGCAGACACCAGAGGAGGGGAAGATGAGTGGGACTGGGGTGCGTGATGTGAAATTCACAAAGAACTAATAAAAAATGAAAAAGAATTTTAAAAAACGGTGCCGGTGTGATGGCTCAGCAGTTAAGAGGACTTGTTGATCTTCCAGAGGACCTGGGTTCGATTCTCAGCACCCACGTGGTGGCTCACAACCATCTGTAAGTCCACGGGGTTCCAATACTCTCTTCTGTCCTGTGTGCGCTAGGCATGCACACGGTAAGCCTACATACATGTAGACAAAACGCCATCAAGATAAAAATAAATCTTTGAAATTTTAAAATTAAAAAAAAAAAAAAAAAAAGGAAGGCTCCAGGGAGCATTTTTCTTAAGGGGCAGTGTGGGAGAAGCAGACCCTCGCCTGGGCCAGCGCACGTCCGACCCCATCAGCAAGGGCCTCTTCTACACGGTGGACTTCTAAGTTTCAGGGACTTCAGTGTGAAGGCATCCCTAAAAGTTCCTTAGCCGCCTCTGGAGCTGTGCTGTTTCCCATAGGCATATGCGGCTCCCCTCCCCCATGCTGAACACAAATTTTCCTGGTGGGTGTGAATCTGGACCGCCCTTCCGGTCAAGCTCCTTGGGATCCATCTGTCCGTGGCATCCAAACCTGCCCGGGTTTTTTTTTTTGTTTTTTTTTTTGTTTTGTTTTGTTCCCCCCCCCTCCCCCCCGAAGTCTGTGCTTAGCGAGAACCAAGACAAATAGTGTCAAGGCAGCTCATCAGTCGGTTCGGCTGATTTGTTTGACACAAATGAGCTCGCTGACCTGATTTAGCATTGCGGGGGACCACAGACCGAGGCAGGCATGGCATTAAGGAGGACCTTGCTTTTGACGGCAGCTAATGCGGCTCAGTGCTGGTGGCTGGTGACTCGCGTGCTGACAGTTGCTGACTTTGCCACTGGGTGGCGCCAGTTGCATAGGTTTTTCTATCCCTGGTGCGAGCCTGGTGTTGATTGTGGTTCAGACTTCCCCAGGATGCCGCCAAAACTATGACTATGGGTAGAGAGCTATCTGGTGGGGCAGCAAATCAGGACTCCTTCCTAGGCGTGGCATTTCTTGGGAACCAGGACCGTCGGGAAGGAGAAAATACACCTACTGCTGTCAATGAGCTACTTACTGTGCCTTCTCAGCCTCGGTCCCGGCCAGGACAAAACATGTGGATCTTCTTTTTATTTTTTGTTTTTTTTGGGTTTTTTTTTTTGTTGTTGTTGTTTTGTTTTGTTTTGTTGTTGTTGTTGTTGTTTTGGATTTGGTTTTTTCGAGACAGGGTTTCTCTGTGTAGTCCTGGCTGTCCTGGAACTCACTCTGTAGACCAGGCTGGCATCGAACTCAGAAATCCACCTGCCTCTGCCTCCCAAGTGCTGGGATTACAGGCGTGCGCCACCACAGCTTCTTAACCATCCTTCCAGTGTCAGCGATTAGGAGCACGAAGGGACCACTCACTACGCCTTCTTTGAGGTGCTCACCCCTTTGATCTCTTAGGTGGAAGAAGAGACCAAAGTTCTGGTTCTTGGCTCAAGGTCACACACCACCATCTGCCTGGTGGGAAGTCCAGACCCGGTGTCTCCAGATAGCTCTGGGGGGCACATCGCAAGCATGCCTGTGTGACATGGTGCTAAAAAGGCCGCATATGGTTCACCTGCCACCCACCCTCCTGACCTAGGCAACTCTTCTCATCTCTGTTTTATGGACACTTGCACTGTCTACCTGGCTTCAGCTGGGGTGGGGGTGGGGTACCCTCCACTGTGAAGAGAGCTTCCTATCCCTGCTGTGTGGAAAGTGGGGGGATCTTCAGTGGGGTTCCTGGGAGTAACAGGTTAGGTGTTTGCCCTGAAATTTGTTCTTTGGCCTGGGGTTGGGACTATTGTTTAAGCAAAAGTTTACACTTTATTTTTTTTTAAGACTTATTAGTTTTAGTTATATATGTATGTGTGGTGGTGTGTGCAAGTGCAGGTTCCCATGAAGTCTATTACTTTTTTTAGACTTATTTATTATATGTAAGTGCACTGTAGCTGTCTTCAGACATCCCAGAAGAGGTATCAGATCTCATTACAGATGGTTGTGAGGCACCATGTGGTTGCCGGGATTTGAACTCAGGACCTTTGGAAGAGCAGTGAATGCTCTTACCCACTGAGCCATCTCTCCAGCCCACTGAAGATGTTTTTTTAACTACCAAGGTATGTGTTCAGAGGTGCCACTAGTGCTGATGGTGGAGGCCAAGCAGGTCCCCAGCATCTGCTAGTGCTCAAGTGAGGCTAGCCGGGAGAACTTGAGTCCAACATCACAAGTGCAGAGGCCAGAAGCCCCAGGATCTGCGCTGGGACTCCGCGTGGGTGTGGCACTGCAGTGTGCCCTCGGCACTTGTTCTGGAGTTCCTCTCTTGGTGGACGTTTGGATCCCTTTGGCTTTGGGCTACCACGAATCATGTTGCTTTGAAATTCGTGTGGTTACGTGCGGGTTTCGGTTTTCCTGGGAATCCTTAGCAGTGGGATTGCTGGATCCGAGTTAGTCATTCCGTGTTTCTGTTTTGGGAGACCTGCCAGACTTCCAACGTCATTCTGTTCATCGCACCCTGCAGCTCAGGTTGGCCTTAAAATTGCTAAGTAGCAGAGGCTGGATCTGAACCCCTGATCTTCTTGCTTCCAGTCCCCAAAGGCTGGAAATACAGCCTGTAACTAACACGCCACTGTATAGGATACCTTTCTGTTGCTGGGATGAAAACAACTGTGGCAAATCACAGTGAGAAGGACTTCAATTTGGCTCTCTGATCCAAAGGGATCAGTCTGTCTTGGCAAGGAGGCGTGGCAGGCAACGTGCTGGGAGCAGGAAGCTAACTAAGGGCCCACAAACCGGAAGTGACGAGGGGCTTTTAAATCTCAAAGCCCGCCCCCAGTGACACACATTCTCTAGCAAGGCTGCATGGTCAAAGCCCCGCCCCCAACACCACTAACTGAGAATCAAGTGTTCTGATACCTGAGCCAGTATTCTCATTCCAACCTCCACACCCTCCGTTCCCGAGTGTCTTCATTTTTGAGTTGAATGCCTTCTATGCTTATAGGTTTGTAAATATTTTCTTTTTGTGGACCTCTGTGTCATCGGATCCCTGTAGCATCTTTGATAGCCTCTGGTTCTGCGTGCTGGTTTTCCTCCCTCCCAGGTGTATCTAGCAGTACCAGGGCTGTAAAGGCACGGACAGGGATATATCCTACATCCCCACAGCCTGTCCACTCCATAAAGCCGGTACTGTGATCCGTTTACCCGTGAGGGTGACGAGCCAGAAGCAGTGAGGTGAGACACAGCCATTTCTTACTCTTTCCTCCCTCCCAGCCTCTTAGATCCCTGGACCATTGCTCTAAGTGTGTGTAGGGGGAGGAGGAAATGGGGGAGATTCAGATAAAGGCAACCTTTGCTCTTTCTCAGGTTCTCTTTCCTTTCTTCAATCTAATAATATCCCCAAGTCACAGCTGAGGACTTCCTGGATGGAAAGTCGTGACCAGACCGTTTAGCACCAAGTCCAGCAAACGTTCTCTGTAAAGGGGAATGCATTCGGCAGAAAGGCTCAGCTTTCTGAACACTGAGAATGATGAAAGTCAGTGTGCAAACAAATGAGTCTGCTTATGTACCAATAAAGCTTTATTTACAAACACAAGGCAAGGGCCGGATTCAGCCTTCAACCCTAGTTCTGTGGCTCCTGGTTTAGCAGGCCAGCTGTTATGCTCAAGATCCTTCCACACTGTCCCAGTTATAGATTCCAAATGCGAGGGAAACAGGGATCTTTGCTTAAGTGCTCTTGAGTGCACTGCTCAGAGCAACAAGAAGCAGCCTTCAGAGACCTTGATGAAGAAGTAAGATCGACAGGAATTTGAATTTTTAACCCTAGAGCAGATGCTTAGAAATAAGGATTCTACTCACTTCCCACTACCCCTTGGTAGACGGCTGGGTATTTTAATTAGCTAATGTTGGCAAATTGCTTTCCAGAAAATGTTAAAATGTTTCATGTTCCACGTGCCAAGAGCCCTAATTAACGCTCCTTAAAGATACCACCTGGAAACTGTGATCTTTTGTTGCTCGAGGTCTAAGCCAGCTAGAATAACCTGCAGAGGAAAAAAAAAAAAAAACCCGGTTTTTAAGCAAACCCCGACCCCAATAAAAGCATCTCTGTCGTGAAGTCACTTTTACTTCTGTGGCGTGTGGTTCTCGGCAGGTGCCCGTGTGAAAGCCGCACTCTCTGAGGTGGTGGCTGGTTCTCTGGGGGACTGGGCAGGAAATGAATTAACCCAGACATTTGTGGTAGGCTGGAGGCTGGGCCCTGGTGGGTCAGGATTATGGAGAGGAGGGGCTTGTGGTGTCCTTGTCACCCTGCAGGGGCAGCCCTCACCTGCAGCCTGATCAGGCAGAGCTGGGTGTGTGCTTTGTTTCTCTTAACAGCTGGGTAATGAATTGGCTCCCAGACGCTTCTGTTTCTCCTGTGGTTGTTGCGGAGACATAGAAGCAGCTCATCTATGTCACTGTCAGGAGCCGGGGAGATGCAGTTAATGCCACTCTAAACCACGAGATGTGTCAGGGAGGGTGCCTCAGCCTGTCTGATCGAGTAGCTGCTGTGTTAACTCAAGTGGTAGGAGGGTCACCAGGCCAGGTGGGAGAGGGGCTGGCAGGGGCGGGATCCCGATTAGGGGTGACATTGTGAAACTGATGTTGGTGCTGATGCTAATGGCTGGGCCCCTCCTGTATAGTCTGGGATAATGAGCTACCTCCCCATCCTGATGCCATCAGCACCTCCGGGGGGGGGGGGGAGCCCAGGTGGCCCTTTCAGATACTTCCCTCCCTGGCTCCTGTTCACCCACCAGTCTCCTTGCCTAAGTCTCACCAGCTCTCACAGGGCTCCCCACAGACTGCTCCTCTCAGCGGGGAGGGGGATCCTTGAGAGGTTTGCTGAGAGTCACCCACTGCTCTGATGCACTCCCAGGCTGTACTGCACACACACACACACACACACACACACACACACACACACACGCGCGCGCGCGCGCGCGCGCGCGCGCGCCTCCCTCCCTCCCTCCCTCCCTCCCTTTCTCTCTCCTTCCCTCTTTCCTTCCTTCCCACACAGGGACTTTCTCACCCAGTCCACTGGGCTTTGATCTCCCAAGCACTGGGTGACAGGTGTGCTCCTCTCTGCCTGGTGTCTTCACTGGATCACAAACTTCGCCACAGCAGGGACCCACATCAGCACCTGGGACAGTGGGAGCTGGGGTCTCCAAGGGTCTGGGGCCTTTCTGGGCACGCGGCCCATCTCCTTGCACATGGCCGATAGCACCTGGCCTGTGTGTCTTTCCCGCCTCTCTCCCTGGCTGGCCAAGTCAACTTACTGCATCCTTGTGGCTTTGCTTTGGGTTACCTGTGCTCCTGACCCCTGCCTGAGTGGGCTCTATGACGGTGACTGCGCTCTTCCTCTGCCCCTACCTCTGGGCACCAGCATTACTTGAGCAGCAGACTGATTGCTGCATCCCTTGGGTTCAGGTGAGGATGAAGATGGCCTCCTGGCCTCCCTCCTGGCCACTCTCAGCAAAGCCTGCCCTACTAGGGCTTGTCTCCAGAACCTCTCCTCTTTCCTCTTCCACATCAGGTGGCCCCGGGCTCTGGGACGCCCCCACCCCCCACCCCCCACCCCTGCTCTTCCCATGGCCTCACCCTCCGCGCTCAGCATGCAGGCTCCATCACTGTGATTACAGCGTATTAGCCACAGTGATTGTTCCAGGCCTGGCATCTCATTACTGAAATAAAGTTAACATTAATGGGGGTCCCGCAGCTCCGCTCCGCTCACCTCTCCGAAAAATATGTTCCGGTGATTAGCGCAGAAGACACACATGCATATATTCATTTGGCAACTTGGCCCTCTCCCCATCAGCCTTTGCGTCTGGAGACCAAGGCCAGGAGCTCTCTTCCGCTGCCAGTGGGTGGAGACTGAGGCGCTGAAATTGTTCTGAACCCACACACTACCGGGCAGCAGGCTACGGCTAGTATCCCTGTCCCTCCACCCCACCCTCCTCCGGTGAAAGGAAACCAGCCCATTTCCTTTTGGGGTGTAGATAGCAACCAACCCAGAGGACCAAACAAATGGACCTCTGAGGTGTTTAATCCCTGAGGCATGTCCTGACCCTGCTGCACAGGAGCCAAGGCATGTTGGCACAGAGCAGATACTCTTCTTAATCTTCAGTTCCCACCCATGCCTGCCGCTGTGACTTCATGCTGACCAGTGGCTAAACTTTCTAGACCAGACAAGGAACCAAGGAAGAGCGAGGGAGAGGGTGGGGGGTGGGGAGTGGTGGGTAGGGAAGTATCAGACAATATTCCCTCCACCCCCAGAGCCTCCTCTCCCACTCCAGCCTCCAGCCTACACTAGGAATATGAAGTCCAGCTGCCTGGTGGTAGTCTCTCTCTCTCTCTCTCTCTCTCTCTCTCTCTCTCTCCTTCTTTCCTCCCTCCCTCTTTCTCTCTCTCTTTCTTTCTCTGTCAATTTCTTTCTCTCTCTCTCTCAACTTCTTTCTTTCTTTCTCTCTCTCTTTCTTTCTTTCTCTCTCTCTTTCTTGTTTTTCTAGACAGGGTTTCTCTGTGTAGCCCTGGCTGTCCTGGAACTCACTCTGTAGACCAGGCTTGCCTTGAACTCAGAAATCCACCTGCCTCTGTCTCCCAAGAGCTGGGATTCAAGGCGTGTGCCACCACCGCCCTGCCGGGTGGTAGTTTCTTACCATTTATAACAACTAGGCGTTCCTAAACCAGACCTGGGCCTGCACACCTGTAATCCCAGCATTTGTGAGGTGAAGGCAAAGGGATCAGACTTTTAAGGCCATCCTTGGCTGACACAATGAGTTCAAGGCTGGCTAGAGCTTTAGGAGAGCCTGTCTCAAAACAAGAACAAAGACTACTCCAGAACTGTTGACCTCTCCCCCACACCCTGCCCTGGGGCATCGCCATCCAGCCCACTTTAGATCTGTAGACCCACAAATCATTCTTCCAAGAAGACCCAGGAGCTGGCTTCCCAGGTCTGCAGAGCAATTTCTGGAGGCTGATTGCAGAGGGGAGTCATTTGTGCCCCATGAGCTGTAGGAGCAGCAGGCAGGGGAATGTGGCAGAGGGAGACAGGGACCCTAATGAGATTCCCAGGCACCGTCCCGCCCTCTTTCTTGTCAAGGAGACATTTCAAAAGGGTTTGACACTGAACCCTTAGCAAGCTGTCTGCTAAAATGCAAGGTGCAGGCCCCCAGAGACTCCAGAGCCTCCCGCGAGCGCGCCCAAGATAATCAGGCTGTACCAGTGTCTGCTAAGCAGCTGTTCCCACCAAGAGGGACAATGGCCCCGGCCCCAGCTCTCGCAGGGCTGGTTCCAGCCCCGTCTTCACCCGCTGCCAACTCTTTGATCACTTCTCGACGAGGATCTGTAGGGCATATTACAAAGTGCTTTGGGCTGTCTGCCAGCAGTCACCTCACTAAACCATGACAACAGCTAGAAGTGTCAGAGTGGGGGAAGAGACGGAGCTTGCCGGGTGCCTTTTAAAAAATAATTATATTTGAATTTGAAAAGCAATCTTCATATATGTAAGTAGTGTCATTTATATGGAAAGCTATGCCGGTTGGTTGCTTTACCCTTTTAATATTTGATGGCACCCCGGCTCCCATCATTCTTGAGATAAGGGTCCAGTGGCTTCTGGGGGGTTCTGAGACTCCTAGGGGGGGAGAAACCACTGGAAGCCTAGATTCAGTTTCTTCCCAGTTCCTTCTGTTTCCCTGTGCACCCTCCTTGCAAGCATGTTTTATTTAAACTACTGGAGAGCATTCGTGGGGTTAAGGTGGGGACTGGGTATTGAAAATAAACTGGGGAGTGGAGGAGAATGGACAATGCAGGGTCCCAAGGAACTGGATGTGGGCAAGACCCAGTAACCCGTATTTCCGAAATTGTCATAATGGAACCTATTGCTTTACATGATGATTAAAAATTTAAATTAGAAGAAAGAGGAAATTTATTTGCTGCTGTCATCGGCAAAGTAATTTACCTAAGTTTTAGAAATCTCAGAAGATTATACACAGCGTTGTCCTTTTTATTTGTTTGTTTTTGGCTGTGGTTTTGTCGAGACAGGGTTTCTCTGTGTAGCCCTGGCTGTCCTGGAACTCACTCTGTAGACCAGGCTGGCCTCGAACTCAGAAATCCGCCTGCCTCTTCCTCCCAGAGTGTTGGGATTACAGGCGTGCGCCACCACCACCCGCGTTGTCCTTTTTAGGTGTGGCATGTTGCTTCTCCCGTGCACAGTCAACACTACCAACCTCTGCAGAGCCTTCACACCTCACGCTGGACAGGACACCTACCACACACTAACTCTATCCCCGCTCTTTCCTGCCTGGCCACCGACCTCCCTCTTTCTCACCCTATAATTTGAAGGTGGCAGGTTCCCGGGTACTGAAATCAAGCAGTAGTTTGTAGATGATCTCTTTTCCTTAGTACAATGTCCCCAGGGTCCACCCATCTTCTAGCAGAGGCAGAATTTCATTCCTTAATATTTTTTTATTTTAATTTTTGAGGCAGAGTCTAACATGTCCAGAGCCGGCCTACAACTCACTGTGTAGGTAAGCATGGGCTGATCCCATCTCCAGCTGCTAAATGCTGGGATTACACGTCTATGTCACCAGCCCTGGCTTCTGTGGTGTTGGGGATTGTACACATTAGGCAAAGTACCCTGCTAACATAACTATCTCATCACTCCCTCCATTTTCTTTCTTTTTATAAATATTGGCTGAATCTATGGCATGCATCCTGCGTAACACACCATTGCATGGATTCTATATGACATCCCATTGCATGGATTCTGTATGACATCCCATTGCACGAATCCTGCATAACACCCCATTGCATGGATTCTGTATGACATCCTATTGCATGGGTTCTGCATAACACCCCATTGCATGGATTCTGCATAACACCCCATTGCATGGATTCTACATAACACCCCATTGCATGCATCCTGCATAACACCCCATTGCATGCATCCTCCATAACACCCCATTGCATGCATCCTGCATAACACCCCATTGCATGGATTCTATATGACATCCCATTGCATGGATTCTGTATGACATCCTATTGCATGGGTTCTGCATAACACTCCATTGCATGGATTCTGCATAACACCCCATTGCATGCATCCTACATAACACCCCATTGCATGCATCCTGCATAACACCCCATTGCATGGATTCTATATGACATCCCATTGCATGGGTTCTGCATAACACTCCATTGCATGGATTCTGCATATCACCCCATTGCATGCATCCTGCATAACACCCCATTGCATGGGTTCTGCATAACACCCCATTGCATGCATCCTGCATAACACCCCATTGCATGGATTCTATATGACATCCCATTGCATGGATTCTGTATGACATCCTATTGCATGGGTTCTGCATAACACTCCATTGCATGGATTCTGCATAACACCCCATTGCATGCATCCTACATAACACCCCATTGCATGCATCCTGCATAACACCCCATTGCATGGATTCTATATGACATCCCATTGCATGGGTTCTGCATAACACTCCATTGCATGGATTCTGCATATCACCCCATTGCATGCATCCTGCATAACACCCCATTGCATGGGTTCTGCATAACACCCCATTGCATGCATCCTGCATAACACCCCATTGCATGCATCCTGCATAACACCCCATTGCATGCATCCTGCATAACACCCCACTGCATGCATCCTGCATAACACCCCATTGCATGGATTCCGCTATTTTCGTTTATCTGTTCATGAGCAATGGGGTTGTCTAGTTTCTTTTCACAACCTGCCATTTGTCTGTGAACTCAGGTCTAGATATATAATTTAGTTCTGACCAGGGCCATCAGATGGTTAAGAAAAGAAAGCCAGAGATAGGAAGAACTCACTATAAATTGAGGAAACTGAGGATTCAGTTTCTGATTCCTTAGGAAAGACTGAGGGAAATGAGGGCCCGGGACTGGGGGAACAGTTCAGTGGGTAAGGTGCCTTTTCTACCCATATAAAAATCAGGACATGGCATCATATTGGAGGTACATGTATGTAATGCGCGCGCGTGTACACACACACACACACACACACACACACATGAATTCTGGAATGGTGTGGAAATGAGCTAGCTCCCCGCTCTCACACAGTGTGTCACAGAACCGGTTCTTGCTAAATGTATTAGAATATCTCCCGTCGTCACACTACCCTGTGTGACCTAGTTCCTCAGGGAAGTGGAGGCAGCCGCCCACAGAACATCTAAGAGAAACAGTGGGGCATCTCGCTGAGGAGAAAATGCTGTCCTGGAAAACAGGGACAAAGGCCCTCGAGTCGCTGTTTCTTCAGGGTGAGCCACAGCTGAATCTCTTTGAGGTGTCTCTTCTGGAGAGACACATCAGACCGTTGCACATGGCCTGTCTATCACTTGTCTCCAGTTCCTCTCCCGTCTGGGTCCCCTAAGCCAGAGATTCGAGCCCAGCTGAAGGCCCTCTGCCTGTCTTAAGGGTAAAAATGCTTGCCCTGAAAGTTTGTAGCGCCCAAGGTCTGTAACCACTGGGCAGCCTGGCCCTCCTTCCCTAGGCATGCAGGGAAAGCCCGCTGTCTGGTTGAGTGAGCGGCGCTATAAATCACGGTGTCACCACTTAGCCAGCCAGAGTGATTTAATTAATCTGTTGTGCTGTCCCCTGAGTATCGCTTCACCTGACTGCTAATCAACCCCCATCAGCAGGAGGAAAATGCAGACCCCCTTTCTTTGAACTGAATAAGATGAAGGAGGAGAGGGCAGGGGAGTGGGGAGTAAATTTCGAGGTGGTGGGGGTACCCCAACTGTCATAGGACCAAAGTCTCAGTTTGGTATCTCTAGCCTCCTCTATACACTGGCCTTCCTGTCTCCATTGAGTTGCAGGAGAGGAGCACTTTTTTAGTGATATTAATATAGAAATCATCTATTGTCCGCCTCTATTTATCAGAAATAATATCTTGCCTTGAGATCTGTGACAGCTTGCATATTGCAAAAACCTGAGGGAGGGTCGTGCTTTGATCAAGCGTGTGCCCGCGCACACCCGCCCTTCATTGATAACTAGGGGATAGGCATCACTCAGGCAGAGGATTTTGACAGATGACCACCCCAATTTCTGTCACAGGCAAGTCGGATACATGCAAGCCACAGTCTGTAATGGGAAGAGGCAGGACTTGTTAACAGTGTTACACTTTAAAGGTGACGTGACCTATGGGTAGGAGGGCTCCAAACCCAAGGTCCTGGAAGCCTGAAGAAAGTACCTTTGACTCTTTACGAATGGCTCCATTTTGCAGATAGGAGAAACTGAGGCTGACCAAGGGAAGGGAAATCCTCAGGAAACATTAGGCTGCAGAGTCTTTGGAAAGAACTTACCCCGTGGCAGAAGCCTCTTAAAGGAAATTTGTAGAAAGTCTCTCTGGCAAAACAAACACCAGATAGATAGGTAGATAGATAGATAGATAGATAGATAGATAGATAGATAGATAGATAAGCAGCAACAACAACAAAAAAACTTTCCTGGGGCTGGAGAGATGGCTCAGCGGTTAAGAGCACTGACTGCTCTTCTGAAGGTCCTGAGTTCAAATCCCAGCAACCACATGGTAGCTCATAACTATCCGTAATGAGATCTGATGCCCTCTTCTGGGGTGTCTGAAGACAGCTACAGTGTACTTAATATAATAAATAAATAAATCTTAAAAAAAAAAAAACTTTCCTTTGATACAACACGAGGTCTTTTATCCATTACACGAAGACTTGGCTTCGTACCAATTACCGTCTGCTCCAACCAAGCCCCTGCACACAGAAGTGGCGTCCCCGCACTGCTTGCTGATGTAGGGAGCTCTTAAGCCTATCAAAACAGGGTGAGGACAGCGTCCATTTGCTTGGGAACATTCCTTGTACAGATGTGTTGGGAATCACAGAGGGCCCACTGTACTGCAATCGATAGACATGTCTTTTAGAAGAAGAGGGGCTCAGGATGGAACACGGGTGTGGACCGCCAGTGCCTTTGCCCAGCATCTTGGGAGACGAGTCCACCTCCAGTCACATCCTATGCACGGTGATGGCTGGGCCAGCAGGAGCGGAGTGAATGACACACGTGGTAGAAAGTCAGAGCCTTGTAGCCTCCAGTATTCTCGGCAGGAAGAGTTCCAGGGGTGTGCTTCGCTGGTCCTCCAGACAAAAGGGGGCAGTACAACCCCTCTCCCTCTGTGTGAGTTCCTGGCTTCTCTAGGAATAGGCATCGTCCTGCCTGAGGAGGGGAGAGGGGTCCGCTGTTTTCACTCATCCCCAAGCTCAGGGGCATCCAAGGGAGCATGGCGTTCTCTGGCGGGAAGCCATGACCAGTCTACCAGCATCCCATGGCATAGTGCCAAAGGGCTGAGTATGGAGTCTGCAGGGGCATTGAATTCTACCACACCTGTGCACCCCGCCCTCCTCAGTTTCCTTCTCTGCCCATCCCACAGAATGGGTATTAAAGAGAACAGGGGCCAGCCCGATGGCCCCACAGGTAAAGGTGCTTGCTACCAATCCTGGTGACTTGATGGCCCCGCAGGTAAAGGTGCTTGCTACCAATCCTGGTGACTTGATTTCAATCCCCGGAGCTCTCATGGTGGAAGGAGGGAAAGGGCTTTCTGTAAGTTCTCCTCCAACCTCCACAGGAGTTACGTGACTCGGGCCCTGCTCCCCACCCCATAAATAAGTGTATATTTAAATAATTAAGAATAAAATCATACAAAACAATAGATACGGAAGACCCCAGCAGACGCACTAGGTGCGAAGGAGCCACCAAACTGATGCAGTTTCTTCTCCAACCCTCGAGTCTACAAGTAGGATTTCCATTTCCAGGTTCCCACTGGCCATAACGTGTACTCTGGGCAGACTCTGCCCCGGCCCCCGCCCCCGCCCCCGCCCCCGCCCCCGCCCCCCGCCTCGGGACCAGCCAGGCAGTCATTCATGTGTTTGTTTATTTCTCCTCACAATTTGGAAGCATCTGTTCCGACATTTTCCGCCTTGTGGACCCGAAGAGCGCTAACGGGCTGCTTTTGGAGCCTGCATGTCTGTAATTGAAGGCAGGGCGCTTCGCCTGCTTCTTTCTGTTCAGAAGCATTCCATCTGAAAGAGAAGGTGCTGCTATTGCACCCAAGGGTTACACTGCGTATAAGCAGGTGTGCACTGAGCTTGGATGTAAGAAATGGCAGAGCATTGCAGAAAATCGTGAGCAAAGATCTGTGTGAATTAGATTAAAACTCAGTGGGGGAGCAGGGGGAGGGGGGGAAGTGTGTGTGTGGGGGGGCAGCCTCTGTCTGCATACACGCTCTGCAATCCTGTTTATTTTTTCCCATCCAGTCTTCTTCTTGTAATGCAGAAAATGAAGTAGGTGCTAGAGGCTTACTGAGAATAGGTGGGTAAATATATTCGTTCAAAAAAGGTATACTAGTTGGGCACACCCATGCTCTCAGCCCGAGAGAGCTGAAGTCAGCAGGATCAAGAGTTCAAAGCCACAGAGAGAGTTTGTGGCCACCTAAAGAGTTTGAGGCTGACCTGGGCAACTTAAGACCCTGTCTCAACAAAACCAAATAACAAAAAGTACTGAAGGTTGAACCTGGTGGTCCATATCTGTAAATCCAGCACTGGGACAAAGACCCAGGGGAGATCACAGGTTTGAGACCATCCTGAGCTACCTAGTGAGACCCTGTCTCAGTCAACCAAACCACCCAAAACAAAAGAGACAGGTAGCACACCCACAGACACACAAAACAAGCCTTAGGTGAAGATCTGCGGCGCTCAGGTCTACACTGTCCAGTTTATATTATACCAAGTGGTATAGAGACCCTGACTTCTTCACCAGGCACCACCAGAAGCAGATCAACACAGGACATAGTCTTTGTAAGTGTTGGCTGTCACTGTGAGCAAATGAATTTACACTATCGGGACCACAAAGTGGGTGGTCAGAGAATGGTTTACAAGGAAGGAGATTAGGAGACAGGAGGAAGGGATTCCACAAAGGCCAGAAGAGAAGGGAAGATGAAAACGAAGGTCTCCATATTCTGTGATAAGTAGTGTTCAGATTCTACACATAAAACTCTAGGGAGGGTTAGCCTGCTTTTACAGATGAAGATCTCAGATGTAGCCAGGACAGGCCGAATCAGCCAAGGTCACGGGCTAAGGAGTAGAAGATAGCTGTTTCCAGGTCTGCTGGTTTCAGCTCTCCCAAGCACCCTGCTTGGTGTGGTGTGAATGTAGACAGATGAAGCTGGTGGGTTGGGGAAGAGCAGGCTGCAAAGGACTTTTAATGCTGTGTTACAGAGAAGGGACAGATTCCTGCAGGCAGTGGGAGGCCAGCAGAGGTTTTTAAGTGGATATTGATTCTGTTACCAGTGGGAGATGGATGGGAGAAATACCCTATGTGGGGTTGAAGCCTGGAGCCACGACCACCCATCAGCTTCCCGTGCTGTCTGCCAGCCACCCAGCTGATAGGACCAGACTCTGGGGAGGATTCCAGACTCTGGGGAGGACTCCAGACACTGGGAAGGAGTTCAGACTCTGCCAGCCACCCAGCTGATAGGACCAGACTCTGGGGAGGACTCCAGATCCCAGGGAGGACTACCCTTGCGTATCTCACTGACAGGAAGCCCTTCTTTCCTCTGTGTTGTTTTGACTTGGGTATGTAGTTTTCTATTATGGTACAAAGCTCACATAACACATGTGCACACATTAAAACACACATATGTAGTGGGTTGGCCTGGTGCTGCTTATATTCTAATGCTAATACTGGGTCGCCAAGACCTGGTTGTCCCAGAGACAAGAAAGAGAGTACATGTAGACCCAAGTGACCCTGTGTGACCTTGTCCCCAAGTTATTTCTGATTGGTGAATAAAGATGCTGATAGCCAATAGCTGGGCAGATGAGACATCGGCAGGGTTTAGGGTTCCCGGGCTTGGGGGTTGGAGGGGAAGAGGGTGGAGGAGGAGAGAGAAGCTGCCATAACTTAGGTGAGTCACAAAATGTGGCTCTGAGGGCTGGCCAATCGGAGTTAAGAGCAGCCCAGATGAAACAGAGTAAGTACTAACTGTCGATAGGAAATAGATTTGAATCGCATAAAGGGTAGGTATCTGCCTGACTCTTGGGATGACTAAGGCTTATTGTAAATATAAAGGCTGGGTGTGTCTTTTATTCGGGAACTGAATGGTCAAAGGCAGGATAGAAAACCCGGATTGGGATTAAATAATTTTTACAACACACACACACACACACACACACACACTATGTGTGGTAGAAGATTAATGACTTACCAGGCACGGTGGTGCATGCATGTCTTTAATCACAAGGCAGGTGGATCTCTGTAATTTGGAGGCTAGCCTGGTCTTCAAAGCAAAGTCCAGGTTGGCCAGGGCTATATAGTGAGACCCTGTCTCAAAAAGCAAAACAAACAAAAGAAAAGGCTCTCTGCCTAAATCTTACCTCACTCTTCCTAAAAGGTGAGCTTTAACCATCTATTTTTGCTTTATGTGTGTGGATGTTTTATCCACATGTATGTCTGTACATCAGATATGCGCAATGCCCTTGGAGGTCAGAAGAGGGTATTGGATCCCCTCGAACCAGAGTTTACAGCTGGTTGTGAGCCATCGTGTATGTGGGTGTTGGGAACTGAACCTGGGTCTTCTGGAAGAGCAGCCAGTGCTTTTAACCACTGATCCATCTCTCTGGCAGCTGTTTTAACTCTTAAATTGTACAGACTTTATGGTAACTAATACATTTGATTTAACATTCAAAAGGCTTATGGTGAAAACGCGGGCTCTGCAGCTATCCCGAGAGAGTTTTCTTCAGTGTCACATTTTCTGGTACTGATGCAAATTACTACACTAGGGATGGAAGCCATTAACATAACTATTTCCATGGTTCTAATTCTCCCTCTTCTTCTCTTTATGGGATTTCTCGTGTTTAGATGACCTTTGTTAAGCTCCTCTGAGACATCTACGGTCAGACATCCACACTGTCCGCGCTGCGTCTGGGCATCTCTTCTTTTGAGTGTTTGCCACACAGTTACAGTTGAGTCCTGGGCAATATTTGTTTCCTGAGACCCAGAGACTTTGAGTGTGCTTCCCAGTCAGGTAGTCCTGACCTTGTACTGGTCCTGATGCAAGGTAGAAGAGATGCTAGTGTTCCCTGGAAACTCCTGAAGATGCTCAGATATCTGTGGTGATGGTGGCAGTGAAACCCAGCCTCCCTGCATGGTAGGCAAGTAATCTGCCACTGAACTGCACCCGACCCCTAGATTTCTGAGGCAGGCCACACTGCTGTTCAGGCTAGCCTCAGACTCTATGTATTTAAGGCTGGCCCCCAACTCATTCCATTTCTCCATCTTGGCCTCCAGAGTGCTGGAATTATGTGTGCACCACAGCGCCTGGCTGCTTCGTTTGTTTTTTAAATATCTGAAGCAGCTGAAGGCTGTTGTTAAGTCTCCTCCTGCTTCACTTTTTGAGTCAGGGTCTTATATCCTAGACTGCCCTTGAATTCCTTTTGTTCTCAATGACATCTTGAACATCTGGTCCGCCTGCTGTTCCTTCTCAAATGCTAGAATTGTAGACATATATCACCATGCCTGATTAATGTTTTGTGACTGGGTCTTTATTCAATGGTCTAGGGTGGCCAAGAGTTTACAATCATCCTCCTGCCTCAGCCTCCAAAGCCGAGAGGCCTGTGGAATGAGACCAAACCTTCAGATTTCCTGTTTCTGCTGATATGTACACCTCGAAGCTCTCTCCAAGAGACTTTGCAATTCTTTTGCAAGGCTGGAGACTTAGTCCTTCCTCAGTCATCCCCGACTAACATCTTCCTACCAATACCTGGGCATGCTGACACGCCCTTGAGTGTCCACCTCAGAGCATGCAGCAGATGTGCACGCAGAACAGCTGCTGTGGGTTGGACCTGCCGGAGGAGGGGTATCGTACCTTGAGTTCCGACAGGTATCCCCCAGTCTCACTCCAAGCAGCTGTGCAGATCTGGCCTTCCATAAGCATGAATGAACAGCAGCAATCCATGTCTCCTGGCATCGCCAACCCGATTCATCTCTGCCCACTTGACTCTCTTACTTCAAATCAGTCACAAATGCATGTTTTCTGCTCGCTTATTGGCCAGAAATGCTTGTTTGGGGACTGTGTTTGTATGTGTGTGTGTATGTGTGTGTGTGTATGTATGTATATGTGTGTATGTATGTATATATGTGCATATGTGTGTATGTATATGTGTATGCATATGTGTGTAAGTATGTATATGTGTGTATGTAAGTATGTATATATGTGTATGTATATATGTGTGTGTATGTATGTAAGTATGTATATGTGTGTATGTATGTATATATGTGTGTATATGTGTATATGTATGTGTATGTATATGTGTGTAAGTGTGTATATGTGTATGTGTGTGTATATATAGATAGATAGATAGATATATGTGTTTGTGTGCTTTATGCAGTTTTTTTGTTTGAACTCTGTCTTTTTCATTTAGATATATATATATGAGCTTTCTGAACACTAAGGAGGCTGGCGCCAGATATTTTTTCCAGTGTATAGTTTATGTTTGTAATTTTTTTTTACTGTATAGAGACTTTAATTTTTGTACAGTTGGATCTGCCCATCTTTTCTTTATGGCTGTGACTTTTTTATTTCTCCTTTTCCTCTCCAGGATTCTATACATATTTAATAATATTCCACCCCTTTCTTGGGCTTTTTATGACTTTAATGTTTGAATTTAATCCCTCTGGAATTTATTTGGTTGGTGAGGAGTGATATAGAGTTCCAGCTTATAATTAGGGGCTTGAAGAAAGCTTTTTTAAATATAATTTTATTTGTCTGTTTATTTGTGTTTGTGTGTGTGTTTGTGTACATGTGTGTGTGCATGTGTATGTGTACATGTGTGTGGCATAGAGAATGTGTGGACATAGGAGGACAATTTGTGGGGTTGATTCTTCTTTCTACCACGTGAGCTTTGAAGATTAAACTCAAGTTATTGGGCTTGCCCGCAAGCACCTTTGCCTGCTGAGCCATCTCACCTAAAGGAAGCATCTTCAGCTTCCTGAGACCCAGGCTGCCCTCCACTGGGATGATCACAGGAGGCTGGGGTGAGAGGGGGGCTTGTAAAGACTGAGGTGGCTTCAGGGAAGTGTCTGCTGTCACACCCAGAGTGGCCAGCCCTTCTTCCTGGATCTGCAGAATGTGGTTATTTCTGGACTACACGTCTGGGCTACTTTCCTCACCTAAGCTCAGACACCCCGCTTTGAGGCCTCATCAGTGCTCCTTGTTCACACAGACTCTTGGAGGGCACACACTATGTGACACGGTAACCTCAGCCCTGGCTCTACTGACCAGGTGACGTTGGGACTTCAGTCCAGTCTTCCATTTCTCTGAGGCATGTCCACAGTCTCCAATTCTACCTCCACGAAGCTCCTGGAGTAAAGGCATGAAGGTCACAGTGGCACGTGGTGGGTGCTGTAAATGCCACTGATGGGAAGCTGAGCTCTGTGCTACCTCTGCTTCTGCATTCACTGCATCCACTGCATCATTCACTGCATCATCTGCTGCAACTGCTGTATCATCCACTGCATTGTCTGCTATATCTGCTCCAGTAACTGCTGCACCATCCACTGCATCATCCACTGTGTGCACTGCATCCAAATCATCCACTGCATCATCCACTGCACTATCCACTGAACTATCCACTGCATCATCAACTGTATCATTAACTGCATCCACTGCACCATCCACTGCACCATCCACTGTGTAGTCCACTGCATCGTCTACTGCATAGTACACTGTGTCATCTACTGTGTGCACTGTGTGTACTTTGTCCACCACATTCTCTACATTCCCCATATTCCCCATATCTCCCACATCCACTGCATCATCCATTGTACTATCCATTGGATTATCGACTGTATCATCAACTGCATTCACTGCACCATTCACTGCACTATCCACTGGGTCATCAACTGCATCCATTGCATCATCCATTGCATCATCCAATGCACTATCCACTCGATCATCCACTGGATCATTCACTGCACTATCCATTGTATCGTCAACTGTATCAATCATCAACTGCATTCACTGCACTATCTACTGGGTCATTGACTGTATCATCAACTGCATCCATTGCACCATCCACTGCACTATCCACTGCACCACCCACTGCATCATCCACTGCACTATACACTGTATTCACTGCACCATTTGCTGCACTATCCACTGGGTCATTGACTGTATCATCAACTGCATCCACTGCACCATCCACTGTGTAGTTCACTGCATCATCTACTGCATAGTACATTGTGTCATCTACTATGTGCACTGTGTGTACTTTGTCCACCACATTCTCTACATTCCCCATATTCCCTATATCTCCCACATCCACTGCATCATCCATTGTACTATCCATTGGATTATCGACTGTATCATCAACTGCATTCACTGCACCATTCACTGCACTATCCACTGGGTCATCAACTGCATCCATTGCATCATCCAATGCACTTTCCATTCAATCATCCACTGGATCATTCACTGCACTATCCATTGTATCGTCAACTGTATCAATCATCAACTGCATTCACTGCACTATCCACTGGATCATTGACTGTATCATCAACTGCATCCATTGCACCATCCACTGCACTATCCACTGCACCACCCACTGCATCATCCACTGCACTATACACTGTATTCACTGCACCATTTGCTACACTATCCACTGGGTCATTGACTGTATCATCAACTGCATCCACCGCACCATCCACTGCACTACCCCCTGCATTATCCACTCCATCATCCATTGCACTATCCACTGGATCATCAACTATATCCATACATCATCCACTGCATCCAGCTTTCAACATTTCAGTAGCTGTAATGCAGGAACCCCTCTCAGGCATGTCTCCATTTCAGTGAAGTAATTAATTGGAGGTGAAAGAATTATACTTTATCTCCTTGTGAGCTAGAGCTTGCTTTTTTGGGGGGGTCATATTTTGATGACAGGACAGACCTCTTGAACAATTTCCCTCTAACTGGGCCCCAGATCATTACTCAGCAAGGTCTCCAAGCCCTCAGCTCTGAGGGTCTCAGACAGGTCAGGGAGGCAGGGTTCAGAATCAGATCCTTGAAGAGCACAGAGGTGGGAACTCTGCAAGATTCTCTATTCAGAAGAGAGTTCTGGGCACCGGGACTGATCTCACTGCTTGATCCTAGTGAGGTCCACTTCTCTCCAATGCCTCAGTTTCTCCTTCTAGGTTGGAAAATAGGCCTCACACCAAAGAAACAGCAATGTAGACGAGCTATGGAGACTAGTGTCAAGCAGGCCCCTGGCTCTCACACACTCGGCTGAGATTAGTAGCACCCCTTCCTGGGGGGTTTGGCTAACTTGTTCTCTTGTCTGCCACTACAGGGATGACTCTACATCTGCTATGGAGTTAGTGGGTTGGCAAGGCTGAGGTATTCAGCACTGAGCATAATACAACATACAAGCAAGCACACATACAACAAACAAATAACAAATAAATGTAACTCAGACCTAAACAGGAAAGGTCAGATGGAGCAGACACGGTGTCGATGCCCAGCGTCCAGGCACCCAGGAAGCTGAACCAGCATCCTATAGAGAGTGAGAGAGACCCTGTCTCACAGCAGCAAAAACCAACAACAGAAAGATAACATAAAATACAAAGAACACAGCATTGTTCTCAGGTCGATAGGCTAAAAGGGAGCACTTCAGGGTCTGTAGACGTCCAGATTGGACTCTTAAACCCACGTTCATTGATTTATTTTTAAAGAGCCACTTTATTGATGTATGGTTGACATGCAGGGAGCTGTATATATTTAATGTCTAGTCTGGGAAAGTTGGCAGCTGAGTGAAGACTGACAGCTTTCACTCCAGTCCGACTCAGAAACATAACTGTAGCTACGGATGGTCCCTCTGGCTGCTCCCTGTCCTCTTCCTCCCCAGCCGCTTGTCATCTCGCGTTACTTGATGTGTATCTACTATGCCAGTTGACTGTCACTGAAAGAAATGCCTGAGGTGAGTGTATATATATATACATATATATATATATGTATATACACACACACACACACACACACACACACACACACACACATATATATATATATATATTCATTTTGGTTCATGATTTTGGAGTTCTCTATCCATGGGGGGGTATGTGTGTGCATGTGTATATGTGTGTGTGCATGTGTGTATGCATGTGTGTGTGTGTGTGTGCATGTGTGTTTGGCTGTGAATGTTTGTCTGTATGTGTGTCTGTGTGTGTTTGTCTGTCTGTGTTTGTCAGTATGTATGTGTGTGTACATGTGTGTGTGCATGCCTGTGTTGCTGAGTATAGAACCCAGGGCCTTGTACATGCTTGGCAAGTGCTTAGCCACTGAGCCACACCCAAAGATCAAGTTCATGAGTGGCAGCCTTTGCTTTGATGACAAGGTGGCATATCTTGGTGGAGGCATGGGCAGAGCAGAGTTGCCCAAACTATGCCAAGGAATGGAAGAGGAGAAGAAAGGTTTGTGTATCTCTCTATTGTCAATATTCATTGTTAACTTGATACTTAGCTGGCAGGTCTCCAGGCACAACTGCAAGGTATTCTTGCATTAAAAATTAAAGGTGGCCTCTCAGAATTGTCTGTGAGCCCCTTGGTTGTTTTTTTTTTTTTTTAATTTTGTTTTATTTTTGTTTCTGTTTTTTGTTTGCTTGTTTTTTTTTCCAAGACAGTGTTTCTCTGGGTAGCCCTGGCTGTCCTGGAACTCACTCTGTAGACCAGGCTGGCCTTGAACTCAGAAATCTGCCTGCCTCTGCCTCCCAAGTGCTGAGATTAAAGGCGTACACCACAACTGCCCAGCCTCTTTGGTTGTTTTAATTATGGTGGGAAATCCTGACCACTGTGGGTGGCACCATTCCCTAGGCAGTGGGAGAAAATGAGCCAAGCACTGGCATGCCTGCATTCATTCATTCCCGCATTAATTCATTGTGCATTCATTCATTCATTCCTGCATTAATTCATTGTGCATTCATTCATTCATTCCTGCATTAATTCATCGTGCATTCATTCATCCCTGCATTAATTCGATGCTCTTTGCTCTTGACCGTGTCATGTGGCTGCCCGCTTCAGGTTTCTGCTGCCTTGACCCCCGAAACAAGGGACTGTCACTTGGAATTGTGAAAATAAGCTTTTCTCCCCTAAGTCATTTCTGTCAGGATATTTTCACAACATTTGGAAGACACCCTCCAAAGACACGCTCTCCAAAGATGAGAAAGCTTCTGATTGGCTCTGTCACTTTAAGGTCCCAACAGCTTTATGCTCGAGACTGAACTGTAACACATGGGCCATTGGAGGATGTTTAACTAGATCATCTATTTTCTTAGCAAGGAAAGAAACCAATTGAGATGGGAGTCTTGCTATGTAGCTCAGACTTGTCTTGAACTCACCATCCCAGGGTCCGGAATTATAGACGTGTACCAACATGCCCAGTTCCCTGTCGAGTTTCACGTATGCAGTTCAGTTTTGTGGACTGTGGGTGGTGCCACCCACAGACCTGCACTGTTGTAGCTTTGTGCTTCTTGGCTACATCCCCAGCCCAGCCCCTGACCCCAGCCTCCAGCCCCCATTGTGCTAATCTCTGCATCTGTAAGCTTGGCGTTGCTGGGATTCCTCATACAAGGGACCTCATGGCGTTCATTGACCTTTTTGTGTAGTTCATTATGACAAACATCACATCCTCTGGTCTGTTTGTCTGT
Organism: Apodemus sylvaticus; assembly: GCF_947179515.1. Classification (NCBI taxonomy): domain Eukaryota; kingdom Metazoa; phylum Chordata; class Mammalia; order Rodentia; family Muridae; genus Apodemus; species Apodemus sylvaticus. The sequence continues at coordinate 50,824,814 of NC_067493.1, read as the reverse complement.
CTTTCCACAGATGCCAGAATTTGCTTTCGCCTGATCACACCTCTGTGCTGAACACCACATTTTCTTTGTTTCCGTCTTGGGTCCTGGGCTGCACTGATGCATACCAGGGTCCTGGGTGAGGTGACAGCCTCAGGGTCCCAACTTCAATACCTCTGGGCACACAACTGGAACTGGACTATCAGTCCAACTTCTAGGAAGGGTGTTGTTCACTTCTTTCTTAAGATAACAATAGTTGGAGAGGAGGCAGTAAAAAAGGAAATCCTTGCAGGTTGTGGCTATAATATAAATCACTGAAGCCATGGAAGAAAACACGCAGAGGACCCTCGTAAAACTAAAACTGAATGAAGCAAGGGGGTGCTCATCTGCGATCTTCAGTGCTTGGGAGGCTGAAGCAGGAGGATCATGAGTGTGAGGTCTGTCTAGGCTATACCTAGGGAGTTCCAGGTCAGCTTGTGTAAACCAAGATTCTGCCTAGAAAAGAAAGCTAAGGAAGGTGCCATTCAAACAATAAAAGAAGCCCTGCTGGATATGGCCGTCCTGGCCAGTGTTAGGTCGACTTGATGCAAGCCGAGAGGAAGGAATGTCAGTTGAGAAAAAGCTATCTGCTGGGTGGCAGCAGGAGTAGCGGTGTCCCAGCACTGAATTCCTGGTTTACCGAGTAAATTCCAGGACGGCCAGGACTACACAGAGAAATCCTGACTCAAAGAACAAACTAACAATCAAACAAACAAATAAGCAAAACACCTATAAGATCCGGACTGTAAGCAAACCTGTGGGCATTTTCTTAATTAGTGATTGATGTGGGAGGGTCCCCCCCCCCCCCCCGCATTGTGGCAGGGCCCCGCCCATTGTGGGTGGGGCCAGCCAAAATGACCTATCAAGAGCCTGTCCCAAACAAAACTTATTAAATAAACAAACAAGCACAACCACAAACAACATATGGTCTCTAGGGAAGCCTTCCTCACTTAGCACTGTGTGTCCTCCACACTGTGACATTCGCAGAGATGCTCGTAGAACCGCGGACTTTATCTCCACAGTGAAACACTATTCCACTGTCCTCCGCACCCCACGTCGTTTATCTACGATTTATGTTTTACTTTGTTCAAACAAATGTTTATTTATTTACTGCGTGTGTTGGCTTGGAACTCTTGTCTAGTGTAGCAGGCTGGCCTTGAGTTTGTAGGATCCGGTTGCCCCAGCTCACAGGCGAGCCCCATCACATCCCACTCTATTTACAGGAAATGCACAGAAGGGAGGGAAACCTGGGCTCAATTCTATGGGGACGGGGTTTCTTTAGGGGAGCCATAGGATTTCCAGAATTAGATTGCAGAGATGGCCCCGAGACCCCGTGGGGCCACCAGAACCCTTTCATACACCATGACTGTCATGGTGTGTGAATCGCGCGTGAAAAGGCTGTTTAAAGGGAAAGAAGATAAGAGGTTCACGCTTTGGGAAACTTTGCCGCGTAGACAATACCGGTGTCACCCTTTGTCACAGAGGACAAGGCTGTAAGTGCTGACACCGACCGCCTGCTGAAGCATTAGCAATTGGTAGCCATCAGCAAAAATAAAATAAGATTTTTTTTCCAGTATCAGATCAGAGTGTCCCTCCTGTATCATTAACTAATACAGCATTTTACGCCGGCAGCTGCTGCTGTGAAAACGCACATTGATTTTTGGCCTGCAGTGGCAGGGGAATTTTTAAAAATTATATTTCTATATTGTTTGTGTGGCTGTACACATGACACAGCATAGGTGAGGTTGGAGGACAACTTGTGGCCATCAGTCCTCTCTCCCGCCAGGTGGATATCAGAGATTGAAAGGAGTCAAGTTGGGCTGCCAGGGCCTTCACTCACTGAGCCAGCCGCGACCACCCGGAGAATCTTACCCGTGTCAGGACTGCATTCAATAGAGTCCCAGCTACTCTCCCAAGTCAAATGTGAACCACGGGGTGTTGGCATTTGATCACCGGTTCACCTGTTTGCCACCAGCTGTGTGTGTGTGTGTCTGTGTGTCTGGTCTGTATGTGTGTGTCTGTCTGTCTGTGTGTGTGTCTGATCTGTCTGTATGTGTGTGTGTGTGTGTGTGTGTGTGGTCTATCTGTATGTGTGTGTGTCTGTCTGTCTGTCTGTGTGTGTCTGTGTGTGTGTGTGTCTGATCTGTGTGTGTGTGTGTGTGTGTATCTGGTCTGTTTGTGTATGTTTGGTCTGTCTGTATGTGTGCGTGTCTGTCTGTCTCTCTGTGTCTGTGTGTGTGTGTGTCTGGGTTGTCTGTGTGTGTGTCTGTCTGTCTCTCTGTGTCTATATGTCTGCCTGCCTGCCTGTCTCTCTCCTTCCATCCCTCCCTCCTTCCCTCCCTCCATCTCTCTGTCTCTGTCTGTCTCTCTCTGTGTGTGTGTGTGTGTGTGTGTGTGTCTGTGTGTGTGCGTGTCCTAGGATCCAGTGATGGGGTACATTGGAAATCACCACTGTCTGCCTGGCCCTCCCTCTGGCAGTGGCTTCCTCCCCCCACTCCTCTGCCGCCCGTCACAGCTCTCACCAGCCACCTTCTCCAGAGTTCCTCTCAGAAGAGCGGAAATCCCCCTTTGCCTCCTTTCCTCCAGTGCAGCCGGGCAGAGCTTCCTGCCTGGACACCCCACGTTCGCAGACTCTCTCTGCCCTCACCTTTTCTCCAGGTCTCAGGTCAGCCACTTCCCTTTCCTGTTTCCCATCACAGTGACGTCCACAGCCTGGGGCTCGGATACAAGTCCCCTTTGCTCTGAAGCAGACACCATCCAGCTTCTTAGCTAGAAAGCCCTTGACCTGCGGGTTATTACAAAAAGATCTGCTGGACAAGGAAATTCTTGTGTCCACGAACTCCCAAACCCCCAGCACTACTCTTTGAGGGAGACCATGGCACTAGGAATTCTTCCATGCACATTGCAAGATTTCTCCCTAGGTTTTCATCCTGCCTCTTGTAGATGCCTACAGGCCAGGCAGACAGCTAACTACAGCTGGAAGGTTCTTGTTGAGTAGAGTGCGCCTCTGCTTGGGCACAGGTACAATAAGTGTTTATTGAGCATGTACTTAGTGCCAGGCTTTGTAGCAGGTGTGATAGCAGGACTGGCAGTTCAAGGTACAAATGTGAAAGAGCAAGGGTGGACAGAGCTCAGGAGTTCAGAAGTCAGAGGTCAGGACACACAGGAAACATGCGATGAGAAGACCCGACCTGCATGGTGCTAGGCCGTGTTCAGAAGGCCCTACGAAGCTTTTTGTCTTGGCAGATCCCTTTCTCATGAAGAAAGAAAGATGTTTTACAAGCTCATTAATAGAAAGCCAGGCAGGAAAGTGCATCGTGTAGAAAAGGCAACTAAGTTGGTGAGCCAAGAGGGCTGGCCCTCGAGCTTCCCAGGGATTCTCCTGCCTCAGCTTCCACATCCCCATAGGAGCACTAGCGTCACAGGCATATATCAACTGTCTGTCCGTCTGTCTGCCTGTCTGCCTGTCTGTGCACACAGGTGTGCAGTGCCTGTGGGGGCCAGAAGAGGGCACTGGGTTCCCTGGAGCTGGAATTTAAAGACTCGTGATCCTGTGTGGTCTCAGCACTGCCACCTGTAGGCAATTACTAGTTTTGTATTTGTTTCGAAACAGGGTCTCTCATGCTGTAGCCCAGGTTAGCCTCCAACCCTTGATCCTCCTGCCTCTGACTATGGAGTATTGGGATGATGGGTGTGAACCGCTATGCTTGGCCTCTGCTTACTGATTCTTAAGTCAAAGCAGAATGCAGGTGGAGGTCAAGTGTGAGCAGGGGATTTGCTACACACACACACACACACACACACAGACACACACAAAGACATACACACACACATATACACTCACACACAGACACATAAAGATACACACACATACACTCACACACACACAGACACACACAGACACAGACACACACAAAGACATACACACACATATACACTCACACACAGACACATAAAGATACACACACATATACTCATACATGCACGCGCGCGCGCGCGCGCGCGCACACACACACACACACACACACACACACACACGGCCCCTATCCCCTTACCCCAGGCCTCAGTAACTGAGTCTTTTCTCCAAGTCTGAGGGTCTGGTACTGGAAACGGAGGTATAGTCAGATGATGGCTGAAAAGTTCCAGGTAGGGCTGGCATGAAGACTCAACAGATAAAAGCTTGATGACCTAATGACCTAAAATCCTGATGACCTAATCACCTAAAAGCCTGATGACCTACATTCAGTTCCTGGCCCTCCACATACACTCCATGGGACAGTATACACATGCTCACACACCAAGACACATCATATACACAGGAAGGAAGGAAGGAAGGAAGGAAGGAAGGAAGGAAAGAAGGAAGAACAATCATAAAATGAGGATATAGCTCTTCTTCTAGCTGGAAAACTGGCCCAGAACCAGGTGTGGTGATCTCTGTTACTTGGGAGTCCGAGGCAGGAGAATTATGAGTCCCAGGCTATGAAACAAGACTCTGCCTCAAAATAAATAAAATGGCATAGGGCTGTAACCCCAGACCTCAGAGACCTGAGACCAGAGCAGGAAGCAGGAAGCCCAGCTCTGCTAACGTGCCTGACCACACACAGCTCTGAACAGGCGGTCGCTGTCTTTGGTGGTCACACACCAGGAGGCTTATGTTCAGCCAGGCCCACCCATCTACTCTGATGCTACCACAACTGCCTGCAGCCAGAGTTAGACTCCAGGCATGCTGGATCCAGAGTCCTTGCTTCTAACCACCTCACCCAAGACAGAAGCCAACTCCCTTTGCACATACCCAAAAGCCGTAAGTAATCAAAGCATCACTTTGATACTGTCAAGCACAGGAGAGGTCACCGTGAGGCATCTGTACCGCATTACCAGGAGCCCATGGAGGAGGGGGCCATACTTTCATCTTACCTGTGTTTACTCTGCAGTGTGGGGAAAAGTCACATGTGGTTTGAGTTTCTAACTCATTTAAACAGAGAAAGTATCGAAGGCTGGTCATTCCAACTATTCCAGAAGCTGAGGCAGGAGGATTGTAAGTTTAAGGTCAGCCTGGGTTACTGAGCAAAACAAAACTGGGTCCTGCTTCAAAACAAAAATTGCAAAAAAGGGCTGGGGATATGCTTCAGTGGGAGAAACAAAACAGCCACAACAATTACAAATGAAAAGGAAAGAAAGACAGAAAAACAGACAGACAGACAAGAAGGAAGGAAAAGGAGGGAGGGAGGGAGGGACAAAGGAAGGAAGGAAAGAAGGAAGGAAGGAAAAGAGAAGAGAAGGCTGAAGAGAAGACAGGTTGGTAGAGAGCCATCTTGCATGTGCGAGGACTTCAGCTTGACTCCTCAGAAAGAAGCCAGACATAGTGTTCCACGCCTGTCACCCAGGCACTGGTGGGGAACAGAGAACGCTGATCAGTGAGGCTCACTGGCCATGCACGATAGCCGTTTATAGCAAACTCCAGCCAATGAGAGACCCTGTCTCAAAAATCAAGGTGAATTCTACGTGATCGCCTGATCCCAGATGATAGCAACTGTCCTGTGGCTTCTGCACGCGCGCACACACACACACACACACACACTTTTTTTTAAAGTGGAAGGTAAGAAACCAAAGTAACAGGAAGGAGGGCTGTCTGGACCCAGAACACCCTGCCGGCTCTGAACTTGGGCTCCTGCTTGCAGTGTCTCCGCTGGCTTCAATCTTAGGGAAGCCTGTTTTTTCTTCTCAAGGCACATGGATTTCCTGGAGGCCCCTGTGTGCTGGACTCTGGGCCAGGCTCCTGTGCTTTTTCCAAAAGAACCCCGGGGCGTGTCCCCACACTGTGGTTCCACTTCTGTCCGGTGCCCCTCCCCCAGTTCCACGGTGGCCATAAAGCGGGTAGAGCTCCCAGCTGCGAGCAGGGGTGGGGACAGCAATTCTCCCCTCTGCTCTGAAGTGTGATGGGATGGGAGTCCCTGCTGGGACAACATTTACTTTGTACCGTGGCCAGGAGAGAGGGAGAGGGGAGAGGGGGTGGGGCTCACGAGCGAGCGTACCCAATTCCAAAATATTTCTGACAAAACCTGGCACTTCTGGTTCTAATTAAAACCCTGAACTTTGGAACAAATTTCATCCCACAGCCCGCGCCGGGAAGGGGGTGCAGCGGAGACTTCGCTTCATAACCACAACAAAAATAGCTTCTCCTGAGGAAGGCGCCCGATACTAACAAGGCCACTTTTGTTTTACCGCCCCTGCCATCTGGCTGGGGAATGCCAGGGGCTGGCTCTGCTCCTGACTCCTTTGGCAGAGAGGGGACGGGAGCCGGGTGGCGCTGCGGACAGCCTTTCAGCCTCCTGGCGGGGGTCGGGGGGGGGGGGGGTGCGTGCATCTCCACCTTCAGATAGCCGGAAATCCAGGCCAGATGGAAAGGTCACCGATGCCCTCTATTTCTGTGACCAGCGTGCAAGAAGTGTGGTTCCAGCAGGTGGAGAGCGATCTTGAGCTTGCAGAATGCTTTTATGAATCGTAATGTAAATATTTTTGGAGATAGAGGTTTGCCAAAGGGGTCGCGCGACCCACGGGCCTAGACCCACTGGTCTACTCTAACATGGAGGGGTACAAGTTCTCTAGGATATCTTTAGGATTTTATCCCACTCCCCCCTCCACCCCCCACCAAGCACGGGGGGTGGAGCTTAAATGTTGGGAGAATCTGTTGTGCACTGTGTAAAGGTTGTCTTCGTGTGAAGCAGCCCATGTCTCAGTGTTTTGTAAACATCTTATCCATCGCCTTCTGATTGGATTAATAAAGAGATGATCAGCCTATGGCAGAGCAGGAAAGGATAGGCGGGGCTTCTGGGGAGACTTAGGAACGCTGGGAAAGTCTGAGTGCAGGGAGTTATCAGTCAGACTTCATTTGCCAGCCAGACTCGGGGAAGGAGCAAGTGAAGAGAACATAGATTCGTAGAAACGGGAAATTGGAGTATAGAAGCTAGTTGGGAACAAGTCTAAGCTAAGGCGAAGCTTTCACAATTATTAAAAAGTTTCCTGTCATTATTCGGGTGCTGGCGCCTCAGAGACAATCCCGTTATACTTCAAGTCGAGTTGAGTCTGGCGTCTGAGGTTTGCAGCCGGGTGTTGAGGCACTCTGGGGTTCTGCAGATAGAAGTGCGGGGTAGTCTTCGGGCTGACACTTGACCTTTGTCCCTGCCTGCATCAGAGTACAGCTTTAGGCACGGGACAGGGTGGGCCTGAAGAGCCCGAGGTCAAGTGCTCACTGCTGGTGGGACCAGAACCCTGCCTGCTACACCAAGGTGCGTGTGTTGGTTGGAGAACACTTGGGATTGTTCCTTGGCGGGGCACATCTGAACAAGCCACTGTCCCATGGCACATCCAGCTGTTCATATTTCTTACTTTAAAAAAAGTATGTATATGTATATGTGTGTGTTTGTATATATGTGTGTGTGTATGTATATACATATACATCTTTAGAATTTTATCCCATTAACACCCTTCGACCCTATGTGTATAAATATATATAAGTATACATATATGTGTATATATAAGTATATACTTATTATATATGTGTGTATATAAGTATATATACATATACATATGTGTATACTTATATATACTATATACACAAATATGTATGCTTATATATAATATATGTATTCTTTTTTTAAACTATTTTTTTGCAAGTTGCATTTTTTTTTCCGAGACAGGGTTTCTCTGTGTAGCCCTGGGTGTCCTGGAACTCACTCTGTAGACCAGGCTGGCCTTGAACTCAGAAACCCGCCTGCCTCTGCCTCCCAAGTGCTGGGATCAAAGGCATGTGCCACCACTGCCCAGCAATATACATATATGTATTCTTATATACTATATATACAAATATATGTATGCTTATATACTTTATATACATATATGTATACACATATATACTTTTCTATATATATATACATACACATATATGTATACTTATATACACTATATATACATATATGTATACACATAATACTTTTATGTATACATATATGTATACATATATGTGTGCATGCATGTGCATGGATATGTCCATGTGGAGGACAGAGTCTGACATGTCTCCATGTAACATTTTCCATCTTATGTTGGAAGGTGAGCAGGGAGGAGGCCCAGGAAGGTGAGTGCTGGGCCCTGGTGGGAGGTGCTAAGGTGTGGGACCTCTCCGCCATGACTGGGTTATTGAGGTTGCACGCTCATTCTCGCTTCTTCTTATTTTACTTTCTCAGGCCTATCTGTCTGCCCCGTGGGCAGAGTCTCCCGAGGTGCAGGGTCCTTGGCCTTGGACCTCATGGTCTCCAAATAAAAGCACATTTCTAACTTACACAGCCTGTGGTATTCTGGAATAGCAAGACAGAACACTAAGACAGAGGTCCTCAGTAATCACTCAGTAGAGGAGGAGCATCAGTTATAAGCACCAGGTCTAAATCAGTAGTTCTCAACCTGTGGGTCGTGACCCCTTGGGAAGTCAAATGACCCTTTCATAGGGGTCGCCTAAGACCATCAGGAAAACATAGATATTTACATTATGACTCATAACAGCAAAATTACAGCTATGAATTTGCGACAAAAATAATTTTATGGCTGGGGCTCACCACAACACGAGGAACTGTATTAAAGGGTTGCAACATTTGGAGGGCTGAGAACCACTGCTCTAAATTCTCTGTCAGGCAGTCTGTTGGGTTCAGAAGGCAGACAAGAAAAGAATGTCAAGGGTTGTGTGTGTGTGTGTGTGTGTCTCAGGATTAAAGGAGATTGCCTAGCATGGGTTACACCTTGGGTTTGATCTCTGGTATAAGAGAGAGAGGTTGTGGTGGCAATGTGGGGGTGGAGATTCTGGCCCTCCATATACTTTTGGTGCAGCAAGGATCTAGACTTTTAACACACACACACACACACACACACACACACACACACACAGAGTCACTCAACGAAGAGCATGAGATGGATTTAAAATATTCCAGGTAGAAAAAAAATCCAGGCCACAAGAGCATCTTGAAACAGGAAAGAGTCCTGGCGGTTCTGGAATTTTCTATGTCAAATAAACCCATTGATGTGTCACAGCTCAGCTTAAAATAGCTAAGGAAACAGGGACGGTGTGAGTGAGAGAGAAGAGACCAAAGCGGCTGGTGTAGAGCAGACCCCGGCTAGGGCTGCAGTCTGTGCCTGGCCGGCTCTGGTCCCTGGCATTGGAAAGCGCAGGCTCATCTGAAAGAAAGGCGATCCCAAGGGTAGGTGCTGACGGTGAGGGAGTCCCACCCAGCAGGAGGACAGGCCCTGGAGAAGGGAGGCAAACCCGGAGGAAGGCATTTCCAAAGCAGGATTTATGGGTCATGGACTGAGGTTTATCCAGGGACATTGTGAACACTGTGGGAGCGCGTGAGGACGTCTGGATTCAGCAAACCCAGCATCTTTGGGCAGCGGCGCGCGGAACCTGCCACGTGGTTAGGAGCCTGCAGGGCTATTTCAGACCAAGGGAGGCCTTTCTGAAATAGGTCTTAAACACCAGCAGAGGGCACCTATAGCGCCTAAAGCACACAGTCTGTGACCCAGATCTCTTCCTCTGGATAGGAACCAAGGCGCAAGGGTAGAGGAAACCAGGCATCTCCCGCCACCCTTTGCTCCGCTGGGGACAATTCCTTGCTACTTTCTCCGCTCCCCATCCAAGATGACCCCCATGCAGTGGTCAGGGTCTCTGATGGGCCACTGCTTCTAGAAGCCAGTCTGTCCCTGGAAGCAGCGGGATTGGCTGCCTGCGTCTCACCCTCCTCCACTCTGCCGCCTTTCAAGAATTGTACAGAGAGGATCAGGCCTGAGAGCAGGGATAGCTCTTTTTTGTGGTTTTCCAGGCATCTCCTGCCCTGTGAGCCGGGATTAGCGATCTCCTTGGGTAGCAAGGAGTCCTATTGACAGAGTCTATCTCCTTCAGGGCTCCCGGGCTGAGCCCCAAGTCCAGCTCTGTGCAGCCAGGAGCTGCCCCCGAGACTGGGCTCCCTCTTCCAGGGAGAGCACGTCTTTGATCTCTCTCCATTTTGCAAAAGACCAGCAGAGAGAGCCGGGGGTGGGGAGTGAGGGCGGGAGAATTGATCGGAAATCTTTTACTGTTGTTGATAGAGTGCTGACGAGGCTCGCGCGTAACTCAGCGAAGGAAAACTCACCACCCGGTTGCCAGCTGCATGTCAGTCGAAGCACTGGGCCAGCCATGGAGCCTGTGGACCAGAAAAGGAAGCCACGGCCAGTCCAGCCTCCTGGCTGTGGAGATCTCTGCTGTGCTGTCATTATTTGCCCTGTCAACTCACAGAGAGCTGGGGGAGACTTGCAGTGAGCTGCAAGGTTTTAACTATGTGGTTTGATGTTTTGTGAAAGTGTACACATCCAGGTGAACGCCGCTCCTCCAACAAGCAGAGAATATTTCTATTACCTTCTAAACTTCCACCATCCCCTTTGAAGCTGGGTACCGGGTGACTTTCTATTACTCTGGTTTTGAATTTTTAAGAATAAATCAAGCCAGGCAGTGGTGGCGCATGCCTTTAATCCCAGCACTTGGGAGGCAGAGGCAGGCGGATTTCTGAGTTCAAGGCCAGCTGGTCTACAGAGTGAGTTCCAGGACACTCAGGGCTACACAGAGAAACCCTGTCTCGAAACAAATAATAATAATAGTAGTAGTAGTAGTAGTAATTCAATATACTGAAATCATACTTGTGTGCTCTCTCATGTCTGGCTTTAAGAAAAAGATTTGTTTATTTATATGAGTATACTGTAGCTGTCTTCAGACACACCAGAAGAAGGCATCAGATCCCATTACAGATGGTTGTGAGCCATCATGTGGTTGCTGGGATTTGAACTCAGGACCTCTGGAAGAGCAGTCAATGTTCTTAACTGCTGAGTCATCTCTTTAGAACCAGTTTTGGCTTTTTTTTTTTTTTTTTTTTTTTTTGTATACTTATCCACTTTTGTGTAAATCACTATCTTATTCTTTTTTTTCTTGTCAAGTAGTATTCCATACTTTATCTATTAAGGTTTTTGTGAGAGTGTGTGTGTGTGTGTGTGTGTGTGTCCACATGCATGGGAAGACCTGAGGTAGACACTGGGTATCTTCATCAATGGCTTCCCACCTTACTTTTTGAGGCTGAACCTCTCACTGAACCCTGAACCCAGAGCTCAGGTTAACTCTAACTCTCCCATCCTGAGAGTCTTAACTTGCTCCCACTTTTTGGACAATATTTAGGGTAATATCTACTGTTTCCTAGAACTGGAATAAAATTTTACTTTTAACTTTTATGTTTCCTTTGAAGCATTATTTATTATTTCCTGTATATTTTGTGTATAGGCATGAGCTATATGTATGAGCGCAGGTTTATGAGTCCCGTGACCCACATGTGCAGGTCAGAGAACAACATTGTGGAGTTGGTTCTCTCTTAACTTCACATGGGTTCCGGATAGAACCAGGTCATCAGGCTTGCCCGGCAAGTGGCACACACCTTTTGACAGAGCCATGTCTTTTGACCATCGAGAAAAGCCCCAGGCTGCCCTCAATCGCGTGGTCCTCTCTTTTCCGCCTGGCAGACTCTGGACGTTCAGGTGTGTCCACCACACCCAGCTCGGAGGAACCTTTAGCTTCTCAGACCAGCACATGCGGGCAGGAGCAGCCTACATCTCCACTTCTGGGTCAAGCCTGTGAGGTGGCCGATGCCTTTGCTGTAGATGAGGAGACTGAGATCCACACGTTTTTACTAACTTACCGGTATTCCTCATACCGCTGGCTCCACGCCTGGGCTTTCCCACACCCCTCCCCAACCCAAGAATATCCTCAGAGGAGACAGCAGAGCACACTGTCTCAGTTATACAACAGCAAGGCATCCACCCTGTGTCTCAGATACTTCAGAGGTTTTCTTCTTCTTCTTTCTTCTTCTTTTTTAATCTGCAAAAGGAGAATCAAACCTTTCCTGACCTGGTGGCTGAAATCGGATCATTTCTGTACGAATTCTTGAAATGTATTATGTGTTTTGCAGCAGCATGGGGCTGGGGTTATTTTTTTTACTAAAAGTGGGTTCACTGGAAGTCTTTATCTAGGCCATGACTTGGCTGAACACCGTGAGCGAGATGCCACATTCTGCTAGACACCCTCAGAGGCCTCAGAGCAAATGTTTACGAGAGTCACAAAGGAAGGTCTGATGTGGGTGTGTGCTAAAGTAGTCCCTGACGGAGGAACCTGGGAGACACATCCGGGGGAGACAGCAGGAGGCGTGGAATGACTGCAGATTGAGAGGGGGTGAGGAGGATCAGTCTATTCCTCGTGATGCTTGGCTCTTTGCAAGCTCATTCTCCCAAGCATTCTCTGTCCGTCTGTCCCCCCTCTCTCTGTGTCTGTCTGTCTCTCTCTGTCTCTGTCTGTCTTTCTGTATGTCTGTCTCTCTCTGTCTCTATCTCTCTCTGTCTCTGTCTCTCACTGTCTCTCTCTGTCTATCTCTCTGTCTCTGTCTCTCTGTCTTCATCTCTGTCTCTCTGTCTTTGTTTCTCTGTCTCTGTCTCTGTCGTCTGTCTCTGTCTCTCTCGCTGTCTCTCACTGTCTGTCTCTCTGTCTCTGTCTCTCTCGCTGTCTCTCACTGTCTGTCTCTCTGTCTCTGTCTTTCTCTCTGTCTCTGTATCCATCTCTCTGTCTCCATCTGTCTCTGTCTGTCTCTGTCTCTCTGTCTTCATCTCTGTCTCTCATTCTCTGTTTCTCTGTCTCTGTCCGTCTGTCTCCGTCTGTCTCTGTCTCTCTCTCACTGTCTGTCTTTCTCTGTCTCTGTCTCCATCTCTCTGTCACCATCTGTCTCTGTCTGTCTCTCTGTCTCTGTGTATGTCTCTGTCTGTCTGTCTCTGTTGTCTGTCTCTGTCTGTCTCTGTCTCTCTCTCACTGTCTCTCACTGTCTGTCTCTCTGTCTCTGTCTTTCTCCCTCTGTCTTTCTCTCTCTGTCTCTGTCTCCATCTCTCTGTCTCCATCTGTCTCTGTCTGTCTCTGTCTCTCTGTCTTCATCTCTGTCTCTCTGTCTTTCTCTGTCTGTTTCTCTGTCTCTGTCTCTGTCCATCTGTCTCCGTCTGTCTCTGTCTCTCTCACTCTGTCTTTCTTTCTCTGTCTCTGTCTCCATCTCTCTGTCTCCATCTGTCTCTGTCTGTCTCTCTGTCTCTGTGTCTGTCTCTCTCTGTCTGTCTCTGTTGTCTGTCTCTGTCTGTCTCTGTCTCTCTCTCACTGTCTCTCACTGTCTGTCTATCTCTATCTTTCTCTCTCTGTCTCTGTCTCCATCTCTCTGACTCCATCTGTCTCTGTCTGTCTCTATCTGTCTCTCTCTGTCTCTCTGTCTTCATCTCTGTCTCTCTCTCACTGTCTCTCACTGTCTGTCTATCTCTATCTTTCTCTCTCTGTCTCTGTCTCCATCTCTCTGACTCCATCTGTCTCTGTCTGTCTCTATCTGTCTCTCTCTGTCTCTCTGTCTTCATCTCTGTCTCTCTGGCTTTCTCTGTCTGTTTCTCTGTCTCTGTCCGTCTGTCTCCGTCTGTCTCTGTCTCTCTCTCACTGTCTGTCTTTCTCTCTCTGTCTCTGTCTGTCTCTCTGTCTCTGAGTCTGTCTCTCTCTGTCTGTCTCCATCTCTGTCTCTCTGTGTACATGTGCTCACAGTTGCACCCTCCAGTGCTTTTGTCCGCTCGTCTGCTAACTCCCTGCAGTTTCTCTTGTTTCTGTAACAAAGGGTGATGGGGAGAATATCAAGCAAGAGGCCTCACAGATAAGCAGTACATTGAACTCCAAGAAAAGAAAATCGACATCTTCATCAAAATTGATTTTTAACTGGACAGGTCTCTACTCTGCATACATCCCGTATTTATGAATCTAGATCAGGCATGGAACAGGCTCACCATGAGTGGAGCCCACTCTGTGCCATGGCAGACATCACTAATCAATCACTGTGACCCGGCATTCCAGACAGCCAGTATAGTCGATGAACTCTATCTCTTATTGCCTCTGTGCTTGTTGATAAGCCTAGAACATAAATTTCATGGCATTAATTAACTTACTTAATTCAAAAGACTTTGCCCCTACCTGGGTGGAAGCAGCTTATTCCTTGTCTTAACAGAGTTTGCATGCTTGCAACAATACTGGCTATAATCACACACTCTGCAGCCAGTTCTCTTCACTAAATTCTCATTAAGAAAAATTAAGGTAACTGGGGCCCTTCAAATAAGAAGCCAGTGAAGGCAACTCCTTCCAGGGTGCTCATTCCCATATTTAGTGTTGGAAGACTTAGGGCACAAAAGACATGGTTAGCCTCATGAAAAGACTTACAATGTCAGTGAGACAGGACCTGTGATCTGGTCAAAGGGGCCAGAAACACAATGTGTGTGTGTGTGTGTGTGTGTGTGTGTGTGTGTGTGTGTGGTATGTGTGTGTGTGTGTGTGGTGTGTGTGTGTGTGTGTGTGTGGCTGATGTTCTTATAGGAAACTCCCTTCAATCACACTTCTATCTTATTCCACGAGGCAGGGTCTCTCAATCAAATCTAGAGCTCGCTGATGTAGCTGGTCGGGCTAGCTCATAGAATCCTGTCTCTGACTCCCAAAGCTGGAACCACAAGTTACTCACCACATGGGGTCTGAACTCTGGGTCTCTTACTTGCATACCAAGCGCTCTTTTGAGCCACTGAGCCATCACCCCGCCCTGCGTTTACATTTTAAATATTGAAATATCATTCAGTCAGACATGGTGGTATGGGTGTGTAATCCTCACTAGGCTGAGCAGGCAGATCCTGAGTTAGGGGCCAGAAACATCAAGTCTGGGGGTGGAGCTCAGTGCTGGAGTGCCTGCCAAGCATGTAAGACCCTGCTTTTGTGGCCGGGTGGTGGTGGCGCACGCCTTTAATACCAGCACTTGGGAGGCAGAGGCAGGTAGATTTCTAAGTTCAAGGCCAACCTCGGCTACAGAGTGAGTTCCAGGACAGCCAGGACTATATTGAGAAATCCTGTTTCAAAGAAAAAAAAAAAAAAAGATCCTGCTTTTGTTTGCAGCAATACACACTGACACAAAACCAGTAAGAACTTGCTTCTTAGCCCTTCTCTCCCCAGCATATCCCCCTTACCTTTGCCTACGTTGATATATTTTTTAAGGATTTATTTTATTATATGTAAGTATACTGTAGCTGTCTTCAGACACTCCAGAAGGTCTGATCTCGTTACGGATGGTTGTGAGCCACCATGTGGTTGCTGGGATTTGAACTCAGGACCTTCAGAAGAGCTGTTGGTGCTCTTAATGACTGAGCCATCTCACCAGCACCCACATTGATATATTTTTAATTCCTAATGTGAATGAACAAACTCAAGGTTGGGTGCAGGTCAGGGACTTTTAATTTAGGTGCATTTTCATCTAATTTCATGAGTGCCTGTCTCCCACCAGCACTTCGGCTGACTGACAGTAGCCTCAGCCTCTCCATCTTGCCTTGAGTCCCTTTAAAGTAACTAATGGCACAAAACCAAAAATTCTATCAGCTTTCTCTTATTTTCAAATTTGGTGTTGTTATTTAAAACAGGGTCCCCATGTAGCCCAGGCTGGCCCAGAACTTTGTTAGCAGAGAATGACCTTGAACTTCTGATTCTCCTGCCTCTGGCACACCTAGGCTTCTAAGTGTGTTCTGCCACGTTCTGCTGTGTGTGGCACTGGGGACTGAGCCCAAGACTTCATACCTGTCAGTGTCACTGTGCAGGCTCAAGTCACTTGGCTTTTGGCTAAAGACTCTTTTTAAAAATTCTCTCTGTCTTTCTCTTTTTACAGGGTGTGGCATTCAGTGCCTCAAGGGGTAGGCAAGTGCTCTGTCACTGAGTGTCACTCCCACATCAGGAGACTTTATTTCTGTGTCTTTGCCCATTGACCTTGGTCTTTAAACACAGGGGACAATACTGAAGGGAAAGTAGAGCTTATATGACATCAGGGACCACAACAGTGCATTTCAAGTGCTCCCAGTATTCAGGGCTCAGTCCATGATGTAAATTAAGCTAGAGGCCAGGGGGGGAAAAAGATCAGCAGAGGCCGTAACGCAGAGTTCTGGACTATCTGCAGAGCATGGGTCACTGCGGATTGTTGACCAGTTGGCGCAGATTCAAAGTGGGCTGCAAGGTCTAAGGAAGCACATACACATTAATATTAACCACAGGACAAATATTTGCTCGACTCTTGTGGCCCTATGTGTTTGCCTTCGCTCTGAGGGCTGTAGTTATCGGAAGTAACATCAAACAGAGACGTTCCCATTATGTAGGGAAAGTTGCCCTCCAGACGTGCACGGACAGGACTTTAGTAATTTGATATTCCTACAAGCAACGTGTGCTGGCGTTTAAACACAGTTGTTACCTCAACATTTTATTTCATTTCCTTCTTTTATTTGTGCTCGGGTCCCACTATATAGCTCAGGCTGGCTTCAAAGTCGAGATTCTCCTGCCTCCATATCCCAAGTACTGGGAATGAAAAGTGCGGCCACGATGGCCTGCAGGATCCATCCCTTTGCAGGTGGATGTCACAGCCTTTGTCACAGTGTCTCCAGAGCTGATGAACAGGGGACCTTGCCTGTCACAGGTGGAATCCATGCTATTTGCAGAGATAGACTTCTTCCATCTCAAATGCCACATGGGACAGGCAGATTTTCTTTTCAATCTGAAAATAGTCCTGCTCCTGGAAGCCACCATGGGAGCCTGTCTCTAGTGTGGTTTGTCTAATGCTACACCAGCATTTGGGCTCACCAGCTCTGACCACCTGCTGTTGGAGACAGACCTGGATGGCCTCACAGGTATACATGTATGTACCCACGTGCAAGCAGACACATGTACACTCATATGCACACATGCTCCATACACACATGCATGGAGGCACACACACTCTTGTATGCTCACATACACACACACATACAGGCACACATACATGCATATGCAATCATATTCAGGCATACACCACACATGCAAACAGGCACACCCATGCAAAAAGGTCTACATATATGTGTATGCACACATGCAAGCAGGTGCAAGCACACATAAGGGCATGAGCATGCACTCACATCCACTTAGGCACACAAACACTTGTATGCACACATGTGCATGCACACACATGAGGAAGGCACACATATGCTTGTATGCAAACATGTGCATCCACACACATGCAGGCAGGCACACAAACACTTGTATGCACACATGTGCATGCACACACATGCAGGCAGGCACACACATGCTTATATGTACACATGTGCATGCATACACATGTTTGAAGGTCTGTTTCATTCACTATGCATCACTGGCTGTCTCTTTGACCACCCACCCTTTCTTTTCTGAGCAAGGGGGTGTGCTCTGGACCCTCCCAGCTCATCTGTCCTGGGCTCTGTGTCACCTCTCATGTCCCAGGATGCTCAGCCTTTCAGTCTCCTGATCACGGACAGGCACCTTGCTTTCCATCACCAAGGCAGAGGTTTTCTTGATCCTCTCTCTTCTGTCTCCTTCATGAGCCTGTTGGTCTGAGCTGTCTGAATCTGCACTGGTTATGCAGGACTTCCCAGAGAAAGTGTTGGTGAGGCCAGGCTGACCTCGGAGAAGTGCAGCTTGGGTGGGCGCATCTCAGGTGCAGGTTGTTAGGAATTGGACAGCTCGCTCCCCTCCACTGACACATGGTGCAGAGCTGTGTTGGGAGGCTGTGAAAGACGATCTCTCCTTCACCGGTAAGGGATCAAAAACCACTGTCCCAAGAAAGTCATCCCAAACAACAGACCACAGGGATGCCGCCCAGATGGACACCAGGGAGGTCGTGGCTCCTGCAAGATGCTTGTGTTGGAGCAGGCGAGATCTACAAAATGGATGTCGGGGAACAACGTGGGGTTATCCACAGGTCTGAGAAGCCTGCTACTGCTATCATTCTTCATGTGTATACATGTGGATGCATGTCTGACGGTATGCATGTGTGTGCAGGTGCTATATGTGCATGGGTGGCTGTACGTGCTCATGTGTGTGTGTGTGTGTGTGTGTGTGTGTGTGTGTGTGTGTGTGTGTACCAGGTAGTCAGGACAACTTTCAAACCTCAGTTATTTCCTTCCACCCTGGCTTGAACTAAGGTCATAAGGCTTGACAGTCTACATCTTCTCCTGCTGTGCCATCTTGCTATTTTTAAGGTACAGGCTGATAACCTGTGTGTCTGAAGCCAGACACTCACAAACTCCTCTCTTGGGACAAGTGTAACGGATCCACAAACCTTCCTGTGTAGGGCGGAAACTAATGACAGGAATCCGTCAAGCGTGTGGTTGGCACTTCCCCATTCCGCGAAGCTCTAGATCCTCTTTTCAAAAATAAGTTATCATTTTTGTTGTGGTGAATAATCCACACATTGTTCTCCGTGCCAGCCGCCATGAACAGCGACATCGCGTACACTCCCGAAATTGACTGCGCAGAAAGCTCTCTTCTAGAACCGAAACCCTGCACTTAGTCAAGTGCAACCCCACCCATCTCCTGCAGGTCCTGCAGCCAGCATCTCTCTAGGCTGTCTCTGGGAGTTTAGCCAAAGCCACAGAGGCCTCTCAGGTGCTTCCTGTGAGGGGGAGCATCCACTGTTTGTCCTCTTAGAACTGGCTCGTTTTACAAGAAATATTGCGAGGTTCTTCCTCATCCTACTGTGTGTCAGAATAACTTTCTCTTTCTAGGCTGAATGATTTTCCCTTGTATGGACAGACTCTTGTTTTGTTTATCTGTTCATCCCTAGGTATTGTGCTAAGAACCTGAGTATACTGTGGTTCTCTTCTCCTTCTCCTTCTCCTTCTCCTTCTCCTTCTCCTTCTCCTTCTCCTTCTCCTTCTCCTTCTCCTTCTTCTTCTTCTTCTTCTTCTTCTTCTTCTTCTTCTTCTTCTTCTCTCTCTCTCTCTCTCTCTCTCTCTCTCTCTCTCTCTCTCTCTCTCTCTGTGTTATTTTCATTAAAAAAGAAACAAAATAAAAACCAACAAATATAAAGCCAAAAACTTCCAAAACAATACAAAATTCCAAAAACAATACAAAACAAAACTTGAAGTTGGGCAGGTAGGGAGGTGGGGAGTATGTGGGAGGAGTGGATGGATGGGAAAACATCATTGAAATATACTATATGAAAAAAAATTAACAAAAAAGCTTCTAATGTTGGAACTGGAGAGACAGCTCAGTAGTTAAGAGCCCACCAGTAACTCCAGTTCCAGGAGATCCATGCCGTCTTTTGACTTCCACAAGCACTGTGCATGTGTGTGTGTGTGCGTGCACACATACACACACACACACACACACACACACACACAGATACACAATGTACAAGCATATATGCAGGCAAAATGCCCATATATACTAAAATTTTTTTCTAATGTTTATCCTTTCCTTCCCATACCCTCATGGGTTATTTTCCTTTTTAAGATTTATTTATTTTATTTATACCAGTACACTGTAGCTGTCTTCACACACACCAGAAGAAGGCGTCAGACCCCATGACAGATGGTTACGAGCCACCATGTGGTTGCTGGGAATTGAACTCAGGACCTCTGGAAGAGCAGTCAATGCTCTTAACCACTGAACCATCTCTCCAGCCCAGCGGTTACTCTTCTTCAGAGGAACAAATTGCCGAAGACAGGCCAGGAGAGGTTGAGTTGCACATGACCTTGGGACATGGAGATCACATCCAGAAGCCATTTAGAAGCTTTTAGTGGCGTGACTAAATGTCTCTACTCAGGCCACACCTATTTTCCATGTATAACTAACAGTGGTCCACCTCTCACTCAGAAGGACCTCAGGTGGACAGGCAAATGTATGGTTACTCTATAGAGATGTTAGAAATGGAGTCTCAGCTAAGGACTTGCAGTGTGACTGAACAGGCCAAGACAGTGGTTTTTAGGAAAGATCTTGCCTCCCAGCCAGAGGACATTGGGTGATGGCAGGAGATATTTTTCATTGTCACAGCATGACCATGGAGCTCTATAAATATCTAGTGGGTAGAGACCAGGGCTTCTATACACCATAAATTACATCGCATGGCTCCTGTCCTGAAGAACTGAGTGATTCTGGAGACAACAGGGCCCAGAAATTATATACGTATCAAAATAATTCCTGCCTGGAGGGATGCAGGGGGAGCAGAGGTGGGGAGGAAGGACTGCTCTTCTCTGAGATGGAAGGAGGGCAGAGAGAAAGAATAAATAGATGCTTGTGGGTGTGGTGGCTCCTATAATCCCTGCATTCAGGAAGCTGAGACAGGAGGCTGGGCATGGCTAGCCTGGGCTACATGATAAATTCCAGGACAGCCTAGGCTACTTAGTGAGACACTGTTTCTAACACACACACACACACACACACACACACACACACACACACACACACACGAGTACCTAAGTGCCTATTGTAACAAAAACCATAGCCAAATGGCAGCTCCCTGCCAGGGAATGAACTTGGCTCTTCTTCCACCTCCTGGGCAATACTGAAAAGCTTCAGATTTCTCCACGTCTTGTCTCCTTCCCCCCAGGCTCCTCCTCTGTGCTGGGGGTAACTCAGGCTTCGTCTGTGTGGCTCAGTGGCTGGGAACAAATTCAAAGGTATAACAAAGCACTTGATGGGTGTCACCTCCGAGTCCTGAAGAAGTGGGGGTACCTCCCACTCATCCGGATTCATGAAAGGCAAGGAGGCTGGGGAGAGCCGGGCTGGATGCACAGGTTGGCTCCCGAGAGCCTAGTCACCCACCAGGGACAGCAAGCATCCTGGCCTCGCCCCTGAGGTGGTGGTCATTGCTCCCAGTTGGCTGCTATCCCTGATGACGTGTGGCCTGTTCAAGTCCTGTCATGCACATCCTAGCTTGTGCTGTGGGCCAGGGACAGGATGCAGACAAGACTTCCAGCTCTGTCCCTTTCAGTGGCACATTTTAATATGCGGACACATCTCCTACACCCCATTACGTAATGGTCTTGGTCAATAGTGCTTACCTGTCTAGTCTGAACTCAATTAGCAAATCTTCCCCCGCTATAAATATTCATTAATGATGAAGTCAGCCGGAGCGGTGGAATCCAGAGAACGATCCTTATGAACTCTACCACAGTTTCTCCCTCCGCTGGCCTGTGGGGAAGACAAGCCAAGGTCAGGCAGAGACTGACAAAGCAGGGACTCCCAAAAGCTCAACAGGGGCTGGGGAGAGATGGCTCACTGGTTAAAGAAGGTACTACACAATAGTAAGGACCTGAATTCGAATCCCACAGAAACCATCTAAAGCCAATCTGATCTAAACATGTGCACACACACACACACACTTGCACATATATGCGTGCATGCATACACATGTATACACAAATGCACACACATGCATACACAAGCACGTGCACACACATCACACATGCACATATGTGCATGCATGCACACTTGCACAAGATGCACACACATACATATGTACACACACATGTGCACACCCACGTACACAAGAGCACACTCGCACATAGCTGAAGTCAAACTAGGCCAGGGGATGCTTAAGATAGTAACAACGGGGCCTTGCAAATGTACAGGGTAATCAATAGCCTGTCTTTTTGTGCTTCACAACTTCAAGACTTTCTCTCAGTCATGATTGCTGCCCTGCTGTGGAAGCTGTTGGAAAATCTTTATGCCAATAAAAATATATGCAAGGCTCTTAAAATAACTGTGCAGATAGAACTGCAGGGCTGGCTTCCACACAGATGTGGAATTCGCTTTCCACAGGGGTAAGGCCTGCATTGAAGCCGGGAGGTATTTGCTCTGGTCCATGGTCACCCATGGGCAGCAGGGTCACTGGGGCTTCCCAGCTCCCCTATGCCCATCTATGAATCCTGAGGGAGGAGCTAGCGTTCATTACATACAAAATGGATGACTAGCTTGGTGCCAATTAACCTCCTTTAACTGATAGTTAATTTTAAAACCTATTTGCTTTCTCCCTACGGCAGTTGGGGTCTTAAAGAGACCCCCTGTGCCAGTAAATGGAGATGGAAGATTCCTCTTGGAGAACAAGTGAACTTTCTCAGCGTCAGAAAGGTTTCTTGGACAGGATGCTTCAATATTCTGGATGCTACAAATAGGATAGGCAGGGGCCAACAGGATGGATCAGTGGGTAAAGGAGCTTGCTGCTAAGCCTAATGACCTGAGTTTGATCCTTAGGACCTGACGTGGTAGAAGGCGAGAACTGATAAACTGTCCTCTGGCTGTCACACTCGGGCCACATCACGCATGCACATCTGCCATGGTATGGGTATAAAGACCATCTTTCTGGAGTCAGTTTTCCCCTTCTACCGTGTGTGTTCAGGGGAACAAACTCAGGTTTTCAGGCTTGGTAGCTCCCTTCCCTGCTGAGCCATTTTACTGACCTCAGCACTTTAGAGTTTTCATTATGCAGTACTTATTATCCAAAGGGCTTGAGACCAGACATGTTTTCATTTCTGGGTTTCTTTTATATTTGCAAACATGTCAAAGGTTTGGGGGACAGGACCCAAATCTAATCACAGCATCCATGTATTTCAACCCAACCTTATCCTTACACAGGTGCTTGATAGTAACTGCATAAGCCCTCTTCAGCAATGTACAGGAGAATGGTTTCAGAATGTTCTCGATCATCCTCGCCTCTTAGGAGACTCTCCTGTAATGTCTCATGTGACAGGAGCCTTTTTGTTACCTGTGAATCCCCCCGGATGCATCTATGCTTAAGCTAAAATATAGATGTTTGAGGAGAGGGTCATTCCCCAGGTCTGTGCCCATGTGAGAGGCACGGCACTCTGGGCTAACCTGGCCTCCAAGGAGGACACAAGGCTGGATCAGTCCTTGGCGGTGATTCAGCCTGCCTCATCTATGAAAGGAAACCAGATCTGAACTCTCTATGTGAGTTCCCAGGCTAGCCCCTGTGGTGGGGTTAACACAGTGATGTGAGCACAGACAGCCTGCCTTGACTTCACAGAAGGAGGAAAACCAGCCTGGGGTCGGGAACCCCCAAACCAGCCTGGGGTCGGGAACCCCCAAACCTCACCTTGCCCGTCCCTCCCTTGGTGGTCCTGGCCGTGTCTTCTATGATAAAATGCAGTGGTCTGTGTGTATAGTGCTTTCTCGAGAGCTACCAGCTGTCCTGGTGAATGACTAAGCGATGTGGGAAGGTCACTGGCCCGCCACTCTCTGGTTTTCCCTGCTGGTCAGAGTGCGGGTGGCCAGGAGACTGTGACTGTAGCTGGTGTCTGATGTGGGGCAGTCACACTAGGAACCGTGCCCTCAAAACCACCTCAGGTGGCTGGTTGATGTTAGAGATGAAGTGTGCCAGTTGTCAGAGTAACAGCCCTCTGCTGTTTCCAGACGCTGCCCTTCAGACTCCAAGGTCAAGATGAGAAGCGAAACAATGGCCTCATGGAGACCACTAACAGCTTACACAGCTGCATCAGTCTCAGTCCCTGGAAGGTGCACATTCTCTCTCTCTCTCTCTCTCTCTCTCTCTCTCTCTCTCTCTCTCTCTCTCTCTCTCACACACACACACACACACACACACACACACTCACACGCATGCACACACGCACGTATATACAGGTTCGCGCATGTGACTGTAAATGTGTTATGTGCATATCTGTATGTGTGTGCATGAGTACTACATATGTTTGTGCGTGTGTGTGTGTGTGTGTGTGTGTGTGACCTGCTCAGTTGAATTTTGGGCTACTTGCATGAGCATGGCTACTTACCACCGAAGGAAATGCCTTCCACTTCCTCCCACTCCCCCTAGCAGCCATGAACTCTGAATAGCTCATCCGGGAGGGCGGGGCCTCATAAGCCCCTCCCCTAGAGGTGATGGATGGCTATTGGGCTCAGTCTTGTGAAAAATCACCTGTGGGCAATCACACCTGCCGCCAGTCCCCTTCTCCTGGCTCTTACACTCTTCCTTCCCCTTCCTCCCCTTTTCCATGTCCCCGAGCCTCATCGTGGGTGATAACGACGTCTCTTTTAGGCTGAGTCTGTTTTGCCTATGAGATGGAATCACACGATGTATCCCCTAGGACAGCCTGGAAGATGTGACAATCCTCCTGTCTTAGACCCCGGTGTTGGGATTTACAGGGCATGTGTGTCCACGTCGAGCTCCAGGTAGCTTTATGCCTGAGCCTCCCCGCTGCCCCAACAGCAGCCACGTGGACCAGACTGCTACCACGCAATATCTTTAAAGCCGAAGGTCCATGTGGCTGTTATCAAATCCATATAACAGACGAGAAAAGCAAGCTTTATAAAGCCACGTGCTTGAGCACGGGGCCATGCAGATCTGTCTTGGGAATGGCAGAGCTTGGATTCTGTCCATGGTCTCTCCAATTTCAAGCCCAGCTGTGTTCTGACCTTGACCCTCCAGCCCAGACCTTCTGTACCCTTGAGACTAGGACAGGCACCTCCATTGTTTCTTGCATCTGCTGGATTCTCTTGTCCCGTAGCCCTTACCGGCTTTTTCCCAATGGCAAGGGAGGGGAGGAAAGGAAGGTGTCCCCAGCTCACCCCAGCTTTGGGTGGAGCTCTGGTTATAAATACCCAGCAGCTCTGGAAACTTCCAGTTAAACAAAGTTGGGTTCTATGGACCGGCCTGTGTATGTCCTTTGGTTGGTGGCTTAGTAGTCCCTGAGGGCTCATGGAGGGGTGACAACATTTGAAATGTGAATAAATAAAATAATATTAAAAAAAGGTAAAACAAAATTTGTAAAAACAAACAAACAAACAAAGACAAAACCAAAACAACAACAACAACGACGACGACAAAAAGCAGTCAGGTTTTGGACCTGTCTGGTCAGCCAGCCTCCAGAGTTTCCCTGCAAAACTGTCAGTCAGTTCTCAGCAGACTTCCTAATGCAGCAATTGGTGTTTTATTATCACGGTTGTCTCACCGAGCTCTATCCTGCGACAAGGTGTTTTTTGAATGAGGAAAGCTGTCCTTCCCTCCTCGTTCATTTTAAAATAGCTTGGGCCCAGTTCTGGGGCCGATGGGCAGCATGGTGGAAAGGCACACTGCTGCCTTGGCTTTCCTGCTTTCTGGGGTTTAATAAGTCATGAGTATGAGTTCTGCCCTGGCTGGAAGGCAACAGGCTTTGTAGGTAAGACCAAGGACTGAGAACTCCGGTGGGGCAGACCAGGAGCAGCTCGGGTAGATTAGGGGACTGGGTCCATATCTTCTGCCTCTCTCTCTCTCTCTTTCTCTTTTCTTCTTCTTCTTCTTTTTTTTTTTTTTTTTTTTTTTTTTTTTTTTTTTTTTTTGGTTTTTTTGGATTTGTTTTTTTCGAGACAGGGTTTCTCTGTATAGCCCTGGCTATCCTGGAACTCACTCTGTAGACCAGGCTGGCCTCGAACTCAGAAACGCTCAGCTGGGACCGTGTCTTCCTGTTTCCCTGGGGTGGGGGTGTTGCTGGAATTGAGGTTATTAGGGTCATCTCCTGGGAGTTAAATGCTGGATATGGGGATGGCCGAGAACAAATGCTGCCTTGCTGGTCTGGGTGTGGTTGGGAACGAGGACCCCTGTCTAGGTTAGACCTGAGCAGGACGGCTGTCACAAGATCACAAGATCAAACTATCTTGTCAATCACAAGACAGCTAACCTGCAGAAGGCTGGGAAGTGAGAAGACCCGAGGGTGTGAGTGTGTCCAACAGGAAGAGGGCTAAAGTCACCCAGGTCAGAGATGTTCCCTTTCTCTCTGGAGAAATTGCCACCTCTAGTCCGGGCCAGATCCTATGGTCCCGTCTTTTGGTGGCCTGCAGTTAGAGGGCCCAAGGCCTGAGAACAACAGACCTGAAAATCTCAAAAATCCTTTGCTCTTTTTCTTTCTTAATACAGGCGTATGCAGCCCAGGTTGGCCTTGAACTCACAGTGATCCTCCTGCCTCTGCCTCTTGAGTTGCTAGAATTAGAGATGTGTGGCTGCTGCTGACTCAGGGTTTTTGTTGTTGTTGTTGTTTTTTGGTTTTTTTGTTTTTTGTTTGTTGCTGTTGTTCCACTTTCTATTTCCTTCCTTCCCTTTTCCTTCCTTCTCTCCTTCCTCCCATCATACACGGACTCACAGAGATTAATTTGCCATCCCCAGTTGATGGATATGCGCTTGTTTGCCAAGCCAGGCTTCAGTGCAGAAGCAGGCTCCTCCATCTGGTCCCTGCCCAGGAGCGTCTATCTGCTGATGCCTTCCAAGCAGGAAGCTGGTGGGACAGGCACACGCATCGATTCCTGAGCTGATGGGACAGGCATACGCATCGATTCCTGAGCCGGTGACCAAACAGCACAGACCTGCTCTCCCACAGTTCTGTAGGTCCAGAGTCTGGACGCAGGTTCGCAGCACTAAGAGAAGGGTCCCTCGAGGGTCAGTTCTGTCCCCCAGGGGTCATTTCTGTCCCCGACCCTGCTCTTCCTCCATCTGCAAACATCACCTCGCCCTGGACCTCTCCAGTATCTCCTCATGTTCTCCCCTCCCCCCGGAACCCTCTTCCCTCTTCTTAGGACCTGTGATTATCCCAGACTGTGGGGAAATTTTGGTTTTCCTCCCTAAGGCAAAATTTTTCATTGAAAAAAAAAAAAGAGGGGAGTGGGGAAAAGTAAGTCTCGGTACTTTGGGGGAGTTCCCTGTGTACCGGCAGAGAGAATTGGCGTCCTATGTGGTTCTTGGAGGGATCTGGAACTCTCTTCCTTGAGGTTTAAGGGTCCCCTGCCCTCCCCAGCAAGAGGCAGACCCAAGGCCAGTCTGTTGTCTTGGGGACATCTTCTGCTTTATGAACGCTTCCCCTGGGATAGCACGAGGAGTAGGTGACCATCATGTTTCATGTATTAACAAAGAGAGAAAGAGCAGGGAAATACTTCTATTGCTTGGAAGTGTTTAAGCATGTAACTTATACATACATACAGCATATATACATACATATGTATATGCACATATATGTATGTATGTTGTATGTCTCAGGATTTCCATTGCTGTGAAGAGACATCATGACCAAGGTAACTCTTATAAAGGACAATGTTTAACTGGGGCTGGTTTACAGGTTCAGAGGTTCAGTCTATTTTCATCAAGGCGGGAACATGGCAGCATCCAGGCAGACAAAGAGTTGAAGGAGTTGAAAGTTCTACATCTTGATCCAAAGGCAGACAGAAGACTGGCTTCCAGGGAGCTAGGATGAAGGTCTTAAAGCCCACCCCAGTGACACACTTCCTCCAACAAGGCCATACCTCCTAATAGTTCCATTCCCTGGGCCAAGCATATTCAAACCACCACTGTATATATGCTCCTATCTATCTACCCAGATAGATAGATAGATAGATAGATAGATAGATAGATAGATAGATAGATAGATTATAGGTAGATAAGTAGATAGATAGGAAGATTATAGATACACAAATAAATAGATTATAGATAGATGATAGGTAGATAGATTATAGATAGATAGACAGATAAATAGATTATAGATAGATGATAGGTAGGTAGATAGATGAATAGATAGATAGATAGATAGATAGGTAGATAGATAGGTAGGTAGATAGTTGATAGGTAGGTAGATAGATAGGTAGATAGATTATAGATAGATAGACAGATAAATAGATTATAGATAGATGATAGATAGGTAGATAGATTATAGATAGATAGACAGACAGATAAATAGATTATAGATAGATGATAGGTAGATAGATGGATAGACAGATGATAGATAGATAGATAGATAGATAGATAGATAGATAGATAGATAGATAGACAGACAGACAGACAGGGTTTCCCATAGCCCAGGTTGGTCACAAAGGTACTATGTAGCAGAGGATATCCTTGAGTTCCTGATCCTGACCCCATCTCTGGAGTACTGGGATTACAGATGTCCTGAGGCACACCTGGTTTATGATGGAGCCCAAGGCTTCGTGCACACTAGGAAAACACTACCCATTGAGCTGCACCCCAGCTCCTGATCCGGGGTGAATTTTGTGCCCTAGAGTTTGTAACAGTGCATCTGAATTTATACCCCCACCCCCTTACTAACACAATTTAATTCAACTGATCTTTGCCAACTTGTTGGTAGCAATTAATAATAATAATAATAATAATAGCAACAATGACTTACACTTTTTGTTTGTGTTTGTTCATTTGTTGATGCCTTTGTTTGGAGACAGGATCTCGCTATGTGGCTCTGGGCTGGCCTAGAACTCACTATGTAGAGCACACTGACTTCAAGCTCACAGAGTTCCTCCTGCCTCTGCTTCACAAGTGCACACACACACACACACACACACACACCCGTGCCCAAACCCAGTGTGTTCTGAGTGAGGCTGAGAGATTGCTTGCACACTTGAGAGCCTTCCGTATTTTATCTGTCATCAGCACGCCGGCTACCTGAGCTCACGAGCCTCTTTCCTTCGGATTGTCCAGATTTCCCATGGACTTGTCACTCCTCAGAGCAAAATCAGCCTCTGAGTTGAGTTGCAGAGAGAGCTGTTATCATCAACCCATTGTATGGATGAAGAAACTGAGGTTTGAAGACTTTACATAACTCAGTCAAGGTTACGAGGGGAGCTGAAACCTTCGATTTCACCATGCTGTGGTCCTATCAACTGGCGGCCTGGTGTACACTGTGTCGGACCACACGCTAAAAAGAAGGGAAAAAGACAGGTATGAAGGTACACTCCTCTCATCCCAGCATTCAGGAGGATGAGGCCGGAGGATCATGAGTTCAAAGCCAGTTTGGGCTATATAGTAAGACCCAGGTTCAAAATAAGTACACACAACACACACACACACACCAGTTTAGCTCACACAGAAGGAAACTGAGGCTCACAGAACCTAGCTGAAGTCATGTGATCCCTGCATGGCAACCTTAGGTCAGACTTGTCTCCAGCAGCTCTAAGTTTACAGCCAGAGTTTACCACAGTTCGTAGAAGAGAAAAAAGGTTCAGAGAGGTCGGGCAGATTTTCCAGGGTCACACAGCTGGGACGTGGCAGAGCTGGGATTCAAACTCCCATTTTTCTGATGCCCTGCTCTACCTCAGGGTCCTCTCAAGCCTGGTTACACGTTTGCTCATTAGAAAGCTCACCACCACTTGGTGATCACTGCCTGGGACAGTGTCAACCACATAAGGCCATGAGCTATTTCCCTGGGGCAGTGTTGATGTCAGGGCCAGCCCACCCGGCGACTGAGGGGCCTTTCTGCTTTGCCTTTTCTGGTAGCTGTTTTAGCTGCGACACCTCCACAGGGCAGAGCGGAGAGGTTGCATGACTCCCTAGTGTTACCCAGCAAGAAGGTGGCTCAGCCAAGAATAATAATAGTATTTCAGGAGACTCAAACACAGCAGATCTCAGGGCTTCCTGGGGAACCCTGGCTCGTCAGCATCAGGAAGCACTTCCTGGTCCAGGCCCTTCACAACTAACACTGCCCAGTGCAGCAGATGCCAGAGCGCTGTGGAAGTCCAGAAGTTATCCAGGCTGTGGCTGTGAGCTTAGGATCCCAGCTTTTTCTTAGCATCTGTCTGTCTGTCTGTCCATCTGTCTGTCTGTCTGCCTGCCTGTCTGTTTGCCTGTCTGTCTGCCTGCTTCTGTGTGTCTATCAGTCAGTCTGCCTGCCTGTCTGCCTCTGTGCGTGTGTCTGTCTGTCTGCTGTTTCTGTCTGTCTCTGTGTGTCTGTCTGTCTGTAAAAATAGCTCAGGTGTTGCTTAGCTCCTGCAGGATGTCCTTGAAGGTGGATTAGCCTTGACCCTGTGCGCTGAATCCTATACAGATGCAGAGTGGGGTGGGGTGGGGTGGGGTGGGATGGGGGGGGATGGAGACAATTCCCTCCCTCTGGGTTCCACCTGACCCCTTCCCTGGTATCCTTGGCTAGGTTATCAGTTCTCAGTGATCAATGTGACATCCAGGAATAGAGTTGATGCCATCCCCCACCCCCCAGGCTTCCACACATGTGCAAAGCTCAAAGGAGGCATTAGAGATGCGCCCGACAACATCTCCCTCCTCCCTCCCTCTCCCTCTGTCCTCCCTCATCTCTCCCTTTCCCTCTGTGCTCCCTCCCTCTCTTCCTTTCTTCCTGTCCTTTGGGGGGGGGGGGCAGGATCTCACTGTGTAACTCAAACCTTCAATTCTCCTGCCTCAGCCTCCGAAGTGCAGGGATGGAAGGCATCAGTGCTCCTCTGGGCCTGGCTCCTGTCGAGGTTTTCTGTTTGAGATCTTCAGCGTTCTAGAATTAGGATGGTGAGGTCTAAGAAGCACTCCTTTTCCAGAGAGGGCAACTGAGGGCTGACTTGATTTACCTTTCCCACATGCCAAAGAAAATGTCGGCGTGTTGTCCCAGGAGGACAGCTGCCCGCAGACCAGGTCCCTCCAGGTCTCCTCAGTGTTCCTGTGGAAGAGGGCTTCGGGTGGCGATGGTGGTTTAATTATAGCGCCCCCTGTTGGCTTCACTAAGAGTTGAGGGGGGTCTCCTTTTCATTACATTTTAAGTTTTATTTAGTGTGTGTATGTGTGCCTATGTACGCGCGCGCGCGCGCGCGTGTGTGTGTGTGTGTGCATGTGTAGAGATCAAAGGACAACTTGTAAGAGTCACTTCTCACCTTCCAGTGTTTGAGTCCTCAGGACTGAACTCAGGTCATCAGCCTTGGCAGCAAGCGCCTTTACATCCAGAGCCATCTTGCTGGCCCAAGGCCGGTCTTCTGGGCCAGCTGGGGCTGTTAGGATGTCTGTCTGGCACAGGAAGCTTCTTTCTCATCGGCACTACTTAGATGGGTCTAAAACTCCCGGTTTTTCATTCATAAAACCCCATCTAGCTACTTGCACAAGTCTTGGCTCGTTTGACCGTGAGGAGCCCCCGAGGCCGGGCTCTTACTTTCATTTGTTTCTCTTGGCTGGAGCTTTCTCTCCTCGCCCAATTCTACCAACACCTGCAGGTGTCTTTAAACGGCTGTGTTTAAAAAAGAAAGAAGGAAAAAGAAAAAAAAGAAAGAGCTTTATGCTAAGAGAGCCGTTTGCCTCCCTTGCCTGTGGACCCGGTTACTTTCTGAGAGATGACTTCTGATTGGCAGGGGGTGGGGGCGGGGCCACGCTGGCTTAGCTCGGCTCCCCTGCACCTCCCCTGACCACAGCTGATCCTCTCGCAGCATCTTGTATCCTCTCCAAAATAAATGATGGAAGCAACTCCGCTCCAGGGGCATGGAGAGCTCAGCTGCCGGTGCCATCTGATACCTCAGCAGGCAGGAGCTGAACAACCCCAGGATGCGACAGCCACCGGCGCTTGTTTACAGACTGCTGCGGGTTGCCTGGCCCTTCTCTCCTGAAAGGAAGCTGGGAAGGGGGCCATGGTGTGCACCTCTTGTCCTGTGCGGCAGACTGCCACCTGCGTGCTGTGTGACCTTGGACTGAGCACTCCCCCTCTCTGAGACTGATTTACTATCTTTGTCAACAAAAAGGACAGGAATCATCCAAGGTGTCCTCTTTGTATCCCCAAAGGACCTCAGAAATTGCTGCCCTGAGACACAAAGGCACTTGCTACACACTGTGTGTGAGCTACACACAGTGACACAGCCAGGATCGGCCTCCTGTCTCAGAGAAACAAGCACCTTCTGTGTGTCACCTTTAGTACTGAGAGCATGGTTGGTACTGCCAGCCACCACCCGGCCTGCAGAGCAGTGGTTCTCACCTTTGCCAACACTGCGACCCTTTAGTACAGTTCCTCATGTTGTGGTGACCCCCAACCATGACATTATTTTCGTTGCTACTTCCTAACTGTAATTTTGCTACTGTTATGAGTTGTAATGTGAATATCGGATATGTGGCCCCTGTGGGGTCGAGACCGGCAGGTTGAGAACTACTCTCTGCTTTAGAGGCAAGCCGAGACCACCTGACGTCTTTTTCACCCGTGAAGGATCCTATTTTTCAGGTACACATGACAGAAATGTAAGAGGAGAAGATGGTGGCACTTAGACCCCCAGATGACAGAGGAGGGGGAGAAGAAGACAAGGTGGCAACGGGCCTAGCATTGCAGCTTTTGGGAGGGGGAGACAAGAGGATCATGAGTTTGCGGCTAGCCTGGGCTACATAGCAAGACGCACTCCACACACACTCACACGGGCACACACACATCTGAAAAGAAAAAAAAAAAAACAAAAACAAAATAAAACAAAGAGCCAGGCAGTGGTGGCGCATGCCTGTAATCCCAGCACTCTGGGAGGCAGAGGCAGGAGGATTTCTGAGTTCGAGGCCAGCCTGGTCTACAGAGTGAGTTCTAGGACAGCCAGGGCTACACAGGGAAACCCTGTCTCGAAAAACCAAAATAAAATAAAATAAAATAAAAAGCTGAAGGAGCTGGGGGTGGGGGTGGGGGAGGGGCTTGTGTAGCTATGACGACAGGGTGCTTCTAGTACTTAGGAAGTCTGGGGTTCCATTCCCAGCAATGCGTAATATGGCTGTGGTGGCACACTTGAGAGGCAGATATGGCTGTCTCCTGAGAGGCCCTGCCAGAGCCTTACAAATACAGAGGCAGATGCTCACAGCCAACCATTGGACTGAGCACTGGGTCCCCAGTGGAGGACTTGGAGAAATGACTGACGGAGCTGAATTTGCGACCTCATAGGAAGAACAACAATATCAACCATCCAGATCCCCACCCCCACCCCAGAGCTCCCAGGGACTAAGCCACCAAACGAGGAGTACACATGGCTCCAGCTGCATATGTAGCAGAGGATGGAGGGGAGGTTCTTGGTCCTATGAAGGCTTAACAGATGCCTCAGTGTAGAGGAATTGAGGTTGGGAGTGGGGTGGGTGGAGGAGCACCCTCATAGAAGCAGGGGGAGGGAGGATAGGATAGGGGGTTTCGGGGGAGGGAACTGGGAGATAGCATTTGAAATATAAATAAAGAAAATATCCAATTTAAAAAAAAAAAAGAAGAAGGGAGAGGAAGGAGGCTAGCCTGGTCTACATGAGATTGTGTCTGGGAAGAAAAACTGGTGAACCGGTAGAGGAAAGTCTACACCCTCGGGGATGATGAAGTGACTCTGATTCTGGCTCCTTAGCCAGTCCCTCAGAGTCCTTCCCATGCTACAGGGAGCCTCTCTTAAATCATAGTGGCCCTAATTGCAGCAAGGGGCATGGTCCCCATTCATCCT
Organism: Apodemus sylvaticus; assembly: GCF_947179515.1. Classification (NCBI taxonomy): domain Eukaryota; kingdom Metazoa; phylum Chordata; class Mammalia; order Rodentia; family Muridae; genus Apodemus; species Apodemus sylvaticus. The sequence goes on along the minus strand of NC_067493.1, from coordinate 50,791,684 downwards.
CTACAGACATTAAAACAGGGCTCCCCAAGATGCAGGACTCCTGAGATTCACACTCAAGACCACATGAACCCATGGAGCAGGCTCCTGGCCCCTTGTCACCTTTATAAATGCTCTGGACGCTCTGTGGCTCCCATGTCTCCTGCAGTGCCTGGTTCTCTAAGTATTTTCCCCACTGTCTGTCGGTCACATGTCTCTACTGTCATCTGATGGGGCCAGCTCGGGGTCACCTCTTCAAAAGGTCTCTTAAATCCCAGTGCCCCAGTGCCGAAGTCACACCTTAAGAGCCATGCCCTGCAGAGGTCACACGACAGTCACAGTTGCTGTTTGGAAGTTGACAGCCTTTGTCACGACTGTACCACACACACACACGTGACATTGATCTAGTTGCGTTGGTTTGTTTTGAGGCGGCGGGGGGGGGGGGGGGCTGTCTCACTATGTAGCCCAGGATAGCCTCCCATAGGCCTCTTGTCTCAACCTCCAGAGTCCTAGGACTGCGGGTCTATACTACCACACAGGGTTAGTGCCAGCAGGACGGCTCTGTGGGTAAAGGAGCTTGCAGCCAAGCCCGGTGACTTGGGTTCAATTCCTAGACTCCTTGTGGTGTAAGGTGAGATCACAGTCCCTCAACTTGTCCTCTGACCTCTGCACACAAAGTAAATGCAATAAACATTTTAAAACAAACAAAAAGCTTAGGAAAGTTCAACTTCTAGAATTTTCCACTGACTAATTTTGGGTCATGAGTCTTGTCCCCTAGTAACTGGGATCAGGAAAAGAAAAACCTTGGATGCGTGGAGTCTATCTCACTGCAGTGTCGGAACCTGGAGAATATTGATGGCTGTAAGTGGAAGAGATGGAGCCCAGTGAGGCTCACCTATAATCCTAGAATAGGGAGATGGAGACAGGAGGATCTGGAGTTCAAGGTCATCCTTAGCTACACAGTTAATTTGAGGCTAACCTGGGCTACACAAGACCCAGCCTCAAAAAGAAAAAAAAAAGTAGGGGCCACTAGCTGCCTCTAGACTCTGAGGAAGTCAGAGAACCTCGTCCCTAGCCCCTCTTTCTGACACCTTGTACCTCCCGACCCAAGAGGACAATTCCATGTTGTTTGGAGCCACTAAGTCTGTGGCCACTGCTCCAAGAGAGCCCTCCAGATGGACGAGGGCCTGTCACTGTGTCTGCAGCATCTTGCTCAGAGCCGGCATGTGTCCCCGATGCAGAGGAGACCTCAATGGCCCCCTCTGCAATGCCAGCTACCCCCCCCCCCCGCCCCGTGCGTGCCCCAGGTGGCCTCTGTAAGCCTCGCCACTCCAGGTCCACAGGAAGGTCTCCCGCCTCCTTCCAGAAGTGCCATTCAGATGAATGGCTCCTTTATGTCCCGATAAGGAATGATTGTTTGCAATGATGTCTGCATCTCCATGGAAACATTCCTATACACTGTACATTGACTTGGATTTTCCAGTCGTGTACGTCTAGGGAGCATCCGTCTGTGACTGCAGCCTCAGTCTACACCGGCGGGCGGTGTGGGGGAGCCGGGGAGTGCTTCCTGTCTGCCAGAACTTCTGTGGAATGAAGCCATGGAAAGAGAGCCTCAGGCTTCAGGATGCCACAGCCCCAGCTGCTGCCTGTGACCTTGAGCAGTCGGTCCATCCCTGCACTCTCCAGGCCTTTACTTACAACCGAGCTGGATGATAAAGAGCCCTTGTCTGCTCTAACATCCGATGGGCCCAAGACAGATGTGGGACAGATGTTGCTTTACTATTAAAAAAAAAAAAACAAAACAAGAAAACGTTTATTTGTGTGTGTGTGCATAGATGCACGTGGGGGCCCATACTGTATGGAGACCAGGCGGAGGTCAGGGTTAGGTGCTGTTCTTTAGGAGTCTTCATCTTGATTTTTTTTGAGACAGGGCCCCTCCTGATGTTGCCTCCACAGCAATGGGCTTACAGTGTGCACCACCACACCCGGCTATTCACACAGGTGCTGGCAATGGAGGACTAGCCTGGAAGGACTTGCTGGCCTAGAAGGGCTTGCTCGCATCCCGCCAGGAGGTGCTACTTAACCCTGGTCTATGGATCAAGGGGTCTAGAGCACCGATTATCAACCTGAGGGTCACAACCGACAGAAGAACACATATTTCCGATGGCCTTGGGAACGCCCAGACATAAAGTTAGTTTCATTACTACTTCACAACTGTAATTTTGCTACTGAGAGGTGTCCCAGTTCCTAAGATCATCAGAAATATGTTTTTTTCCCCGTATTGGCTGGTTTTGTGTGTCAACTTGACCCAGGCTGGAGTTATCACAAAGAAAGGAGCTTCAGTTGGGGAAGTGCCTCCATGAGATCCAGCTGTGGGGCAGTTTCTCAATTAGTGATCAAGGGGGGAGGCCCCTTGTGGATGGTGCCATCCCTGGGCTGGTGGTCCTGGGTTCTATAAGAGAGCAGGCTGAGCAAGCCAGGGGAAGCAAGCCAGTAAGAAACATCCCTCCAAGGCTTCTGCATCAGCTCCTGCTTCCTGACCTGCTTGAGTTCCAGTCCTGACTTCCTTTGGTGATGAACAGCAATGTAGAAGTGTAAGCTGAATAAACCCTTTCCTCCCCAACTTGCTTCTTGGTCATAATGTTTGTGCAGGAATAGAAACCCTGACTAAGACACTCCTGGTGGTCCCTGCCTACAGGTTGAGAATCACTAGATTCTAGAAGGATCTAGTGTTTTCTGATGGTAAAATAAAAAAATAAAAATGTTTTCCATGCATTATTGAATGTAATCCTAGCTGCCAACCAGAGGAGGGTTTTTTAATTCATTTGTTTTCTTTTCCATAACGAGAAGGCAGGTTTTATTAACTAACTCTTGGGATTCTTATGGCCACTACAACCTATATTTTCTGTCTGATTCTACTTTATTCAAGTTTTTAAAAGAACATGCTGACGGATGTGTATGAAATTCTTTGTGGGGCTGGAGAGATGGCTCAGTGGTTAAGAGCACTGACAGTTCTTCTGAGGTCCTGAGTTCAATTCCCAGCACCTACATGGTGGCTCACAACCATATGCAATGTAATCTGACACTCTCTTCTGGTGTATCTGAAGAGAAGACAATACAGTGTACTCATATACATAAAAAATAAATAAATCTGAAAAAAAAGAAAGAAATTCTTTGTGACCGCCGATGGCTTGGGAAATCACGTTGATCTCAATGTCATGGTGACACACACCCTAGATCCTCAGGTGTGGGAGGCTGAGGGAAGAGGATGAGGGGTGCCTTGTGTATCTCTGTCTTATTTAAGGTGAAATAGGCTCAGAGAAGGCAAGTACTTTCCCCAAGGTCACACAGCCCATAAGTGAGACATTTGGTTCTGGGGGGAACGTGGGGCCACCGCGCTGGGCTTCTTTTAACATATTCATTTCTGGAAATCTGACCTTTGCATGTGTGCATCGAATATTTTGCTTTATGAGCTATCTCCCCAGCCCTACATAATTAAAAAAAAACTTTATTAAAAACCTAAACTTTAATAATATATGACTGTAAAGTTATCAAAATTCTTGAAAACGCAGTCGTCTGCCTCAGGAAGGAGCCGGACACGAACAGCGCAGAAAGTCAGTGCTATTGTGACCTCTGTACTTTGGTTAAAGGCCCAAGTCTGGAAGACAGTTTGGGGTGAGGCTGCAGAGCCCCGGGGCTTAGGAAGGAAACAGTGATGGAAGGATTCACACCAAAGACCCCTAACACCGCGAGAGCGAAGGTGGGTCCTCTGGGGTCGGTTCGTACAGGCCATAGCCAATCACGCTCCTTTTATTGTTATGTGGAGCGGGCCCTGTGGTCCAGCCAGCATCTATAGATACACGGCAGGCCGAGGCTCCGTTTCTTGGTTACAAGTGCCCCGACTGGGGATAATCTGTTGCTAGGTCTCAGCCTCCTCTGACCCTTCCGGTCTCCGAGGGAACGCTGGCACTAACGGATAGGGATTTTAGTGGTGAGGGCTTAAGAATTGTCCCAGGATTTCCAGTTCTCAGTTCTGGCCCTAATTTAAGGATAGAACCAGCCAAAAACCGGAGAGACTAAAGGGGGAGGAGACAGAACCAAAGAAAGAGGTCGTGTTTCAGCGCCCTCCTGGGGAGACTTTCTTTTTCTGACACGGTTTCTAACCAAGGTTTCAAACTCAACCATGCTGCTGAGGATGGGCCTGCTCCACCATAACCAGTTTATGGGGTGCTCAGGATGGAGTCCAGAGCTTTGTGTGTTTTAGGCAAGTGCTCTACCCTCTGGGCTTCATTTTCAGCCCCAATTTGACTTTTTACAAAAGATTTCTTTATTTTCATGTGTAGTATGGGTAGTAGTTTGCAGGTGGTCTGTGCACCACGGGCATGCAGTACCCACGGAGGTCAGAAGAGGGCGCTGGCTCTCCTTGAACTGGAGTTACAGAGGGTTGCGAGCCACTCTGTGCATGCTGGGAGTTGAAAGAGTGCTCTGAACCACGGAGACATTTCTCCAACCCTTCCTGCTAGGCTTTAAAAAAAATTCATGGTGAGACAGATTTGCCACCCATTTTGGCAACGGGCAGTTTTCTTTTAGTAAGAAAGCTGAGGTTGCCTCTCTCACCAGCTCTTTCCCATTCAGACCTTTGGATATAATAGTCTCCTCCACTGTCCAGAGCCGAGGCAGAAAATGTAAGGCATCTTAGGCCTTACATTCTAAGGCTCCTAAGACTCTTGTCAAGATGTCATAGCGTCATAGCCTGCTTAATTAATAAGAGGGGCGTGCTCTGGGGGAGGCTTCGAGAAGCCACTCTGCTGTGAGCGCTTAGGCAAGCCTGGAACCACGGACACCGGATGTTCTTGAAGCAATCTTCAGACTTGGAGAACAAAACATGTACAGAAACGCTCTAAAACAGAAGAGCAAAGTACCGCGATAGGCAGGCACGGCCACTGCCAGTGACCGAACACCATACTTAACCGTCTGCCCTTTACTTTAATAGGGCTGGCAGTGTGGTTGCGTTTACACAGGCTCACAGTGCTGCCACCAACGGAGCTGTGTGTTCTACTGTGATGTCGAAACAGCTGCCACATCATCAGGTGACAGACACCTTCCAGCTCTGTTCAAAGCTTTTGGAGGGTCACAGTGACCTTTGCATCCCAAGGTTGACTGAGCCTTGCTCCTGCCCAGTGTCTCACTGAGTGCTGCCCTGTCTGTCCCGTATTTCTGTTCTTCGTGGCTCTCACGGTGTCCTAGCAGTCCCCTTCTCCTGCTGGCCACTTGTTCTGTCTGGTTTTGTGTGTCAACTCGACACAAGCTGGAGTTATCACAGAGAAAGGAGCTTCAGGTGAAGAAATGCCTCTGTGAGATCCAGTTGTAGGGCATTTTCTCAATTAGTGATCAAGTGGGGAGGCCCATTGTGGGTGGTGCCATCCCTGGGCTGGTGGTCCTGGATTCTATAAGAAAGCAAGCTGAGCAAGCTGGGGGAAACAAGCCAGTAAGGAACATCCCTCCATGACCTCTACATCAGCTCCTGTTTCCTGCCCTGCTTGAGTTCCAGTCCTGACTTCCTTTGGTGATGAACAGCAATGTGGAAGTGTAAGCTCAATAAACCCTTTCCTCCCCAACTTGCTTCTTGGTCATGATGTTTGTGCAGGAACAGAAACCCTGACTAAGACACCACCCCTGTGGGTTTTCTTTGCCGGAGGATCTAGGCCCACACCTGCGGGCAAGCCCTTCCTCACTAGATCTTTCTTCCAGTCTGCCTTTATGGAAACCTTTTACAGCAGTGCAGTTAGACAGGCCTGGGCACTTGGTTAATGTCACTGCCAGCCATCTTGAAATCGTGTGTGTGTGTGTGTGTGTGCACTTGTACACATGTACATGTGTATTTACATGCATGTGTGTATGTCTGTGTTCATGCACATGTATGTGCACACATGTAGGCACACATGCCCATGTGTGTATGAACATGGCTAAGTGTGGGTTATACAGGACTATCCTCAGATCCAATCTGCCACCACCTTTGGGAGCTCCTCTGGGCATGCTTACCATGATCACCATGCCTGGGCCTGTTTCCCTTATGGAAGGAGGGGCAGCAGAGTCATGGGACACCCACCTGAGTATCCAGTGACCCTCCCAACCCATTGTATGTGATTTTTCCCTAGTTGCACGTGGTATTGTGTGGGGACTCAAGTAGCAGTTCTCAACCTGTCGGTTGCAACCTCTTTGGCAAACCTCTGTCTCCAAAAATACTTATATACTATTACTTCATGTAACAGCAAAAGTTGGTTTTATAATTGAGGGGATCACCACAGCATGAGGATCTGTATTAAAGGGACTCAGCATTAGGGAGGTTGAGTGGCATTGGCCTAGGAGATATAGGGAGGAAGAAGGGAGGGGAAGGGACTCCAGCCAGTCAGCTGCTAGGAAACCACCATTCCTGCTGTGTGCAGACCTTCCAGTGCCACAGCTTTAAGGTTACCCACTGTCCTGTCTATAACCCCTCATGGATGCTTTGTGGGTCAGCCTAATAACTCACTAGCTTCCCAGATGAGCTGAAATGGGCTTGCAGCTCAGTTTGTCTTTGGGCCCTCAGGAGGAGGGGTAGATACTGTTTACATCTTTCCCAGGGAAGATATCTTAGCAACAGTGTTTGTATGCAGGTGTGCGCACCTGTGTCTGGTGTGCATCTGTGTGTGCACCTGTGTTTGGTGTGCACCTGTGTGTGCACCTGTGCCTGGTGTGCACCTGTGTGTGCACCTGTGTCTGGTGTGCACCTGTGTGTGCACCTGTGTCTAGTGTGCACTTGTGTGTGCACCTGTCTGTATCTGGTGTGCACCTATGTGTGCACCTGTGTGGTGTGCATGCATGTGCAGGCCAGAGGTCAACATTGGGCACAGTTTACTACTGTCTAGCTGAGTTTTGAGACAGGGTACCTCACTGGGGCTCACCAATCGAGCTAAACTGGCTGGCCAGAGTCCCAGGAATCCCCCTGGCTCCGCGTCCCCAACACTGAGATTGTAGGTACATGGTTTCTGAGGTACTCATACTTTCAGAGCAAGCACTAACTGACAAGGCTTCGCCACGCATCCCAGGCTGGACTGGAATTCATGGTGATCCTCCTGCTCCAGCCCTGCCAGTGCTGGGATTTACAGCTTACTGCCACATGTGCATTCCCAACCTGCCCACAGGAACCTCTAACTTCAACGCCTCCAACTCTATTTCTGTCTCAGTTTTCTCAGGTTACTCAAATAATTCAAATAAATCTTTTGAGGAAGAGCCGAGTACCTCACGAAGCCTTCTCAGACTCCTCATTGTTAAGTCAAGGTCACTACGACCCCCTCACTCCCCTCTCCTCTGTCTGCTCAGAGTGAGGTCCACAAGCCTCTCCCATCACACTGTAGCCTTTGGGTTCCTGGCTCCTCCCCCTCCACACTCTGTATGTCCTCTGCTCAGGCCATTGGGTCATCAGCGTCTCTGTCCTGCATCTGAACACAGCCATGCCTGTCCCTCCTCCTCCCCAGCAAGGTGACATTGTGGAACTTTGCAATAGTCCCTGATCCTGTCTTTGTCTTTTGTCCTTGTCTTTCTTGAAAATGGAGGAACTTGACCAGCAGTTTAAAAGGATTCAAACTGGCCCAATAGGAATTCACGCTAGTGTCTATTTATCCTCCAGGGTAGAAAACAGGGAGTGAGAGAGATGCGGCCGCTCTGGGCGCCTGCTGGGCGCTCTGGATGCAGCTGGTTATTATTAGGTCCTTGCTATTAGCTTTCTCATTTGACAAAAAGACTGAGAGCTGGGAGAGATGATCAGTCTGGCAGCTGCAGTGAAGTTGTCTTAGTGAGGATTCGTATCGCTGCGAAGAGACACCATGACCACGGCAAGTCTTATAAAGGAAGACGTTTGATTGGCGCTGGCTTACAGCCAGAGAGGTTTAGTCCGTTATCACCACGGCAAAAAGCATCGCGGTACGCAGGCAGGCATGATACTGGAGAGGAGGCTGAAGAGACTCCATCAGGATCAGCAGGCAGCAGGAAGAGAAAGGGACACTGCGACTGGCTTGGGCTTCTGAACCCGGAAGCCCACCGCCATTGACACACCTCCTTCGACAAAGGCCACGCCTCCTAACAGTGCCACTTCCTGTGAGCCCATGGGAGCCATTTTCTTTTTCTTTCTTTTTTTGTGGTTTTTCGAGACAGGGTTTCTCTGTGTAGCCCTGGCTGTCCTGGAACTCACTCTGTAGACCAGGCTGGCCTCGAACTCAGAAATCCGCCTGTCTCTGCCTCCCAAGTGCTGGGATTACAGGCTTGTGCCACCACTGCCCGACAATGGGAGCCGGTTTCATTCAAAGCCCCACAGAGGCAGAGCTGGAGTCTCCACCCAAACCTTGACAGTTCCTGTGTTCTTGGCTGGAGAGAGAAGCATCTGCTGAGCCAGTGTGAGGATCTGAGTTTGGTCCCCAGGATCCGTTTAAGAGCCAAGCATGGTGAAGCGTGCCTGCAATCCCAACTCAGGGGAGGCAGAGACAAGGGGATGCCTGGGCTTGTCGGGCTATATGAATTGTAGAGCTCTGGGTTTAGTGAGAGACCCTGTCTCAAAATATCGCATGGAGAGCAATTGATGAAGGCACCGGATGTGGGCCTCTGGCCTCCACACACCCACAGGAGCGTGGACACACAGAAAGCTGACGTTCTCCAGGGAAAAGGTATTAGTGAGAAAACAGGAATCAAATAAGACTTGTTATTTCGCTCTCAGTAGGCAGCGCAGCAGACTTTTGGCTTTGGGGACTGGATGGTGGTTAAATACGTCATTACTATGAGGGAAAGCTGGCGGTGAAGGACCCCTGTGGGTCCCTCCTCCTTGTTTTCCCACCTTGTCTATGTGTAAGCTGAAACTGTTCCAGTTCTAAAATGTTCTGTGAATTTTGGGGTCTGACCGCCAGCGGTGTGTCGACCTTGGTCTGTTCCTGGTAACTCGTGGACCCACGTGGAGTGTATGTCGAGGATGGTGGCTGGAGCTTGGGTGTGGTCAGGGGTCAATGGGTACACCTTGGTACCTTTCATTTTGTTTGGCTTTGAAGTCCAAAAGTACCCTAAGATGGGGCATCTTAGTTTTATTCATTATTTTATTATTGTTATTTATTATTATTATTATTATTATTTTGCAATAGGTTCAAGTAGTCCAGGCTAGCCCTAAACTCTTTATATAGCTAAAGATGGCTTTGCATATTTGATCCTTTTTCCTTCATGGCCAGAGTGCTGGGGTTATAGAAGTGCCCCATCACGCCCTACTTATGTGGACCTGAGAATTGAACCCAGAGCGTCTAACATTCAACCAATTGAGGTACATCCCCAATGCAGAAAGAAAGACAGAAGGAAGAATGAAAGGAGGGGGAGGGGCAGGGGGAGATGTTCCAGCATGGTGACACTTATCTGTCATCCCTGCAGAGGTGGGAAGATTGTGAGTTTGAAGGGAGGAAGGAAAATCTCTAGAACAATCTCAGCCCCTCACCTCTGTCCTTGCAGCCAGCCATACTCACGTGAACTCTTTGGACATGAGCATTCATCCCCAGAGAAGACCCAAGCCGGGGCATCCATAGGTGCCAAGGGGGAGATAGCCGCAGGGTGCCTGTCAGTCACAGCATAGCCACGCCTTCTCATGGACCCTTTCTACCTCAAAACTCCCGGACTTCCAGCCAGCAAAGCCCCTTCCTCCTTCCCTCCCTCCCCCTCTCCCTTCGTTCTACCCCCTCCCTTGGGTGGTCTGCTCCCCTCCCTCTCTGTGCTGGCTTGTAACCCTGATGATCCAGCCAAATGAGTTATTTGAGATGGAAACGTTAATTTCTTTGAGCAGATGGGTGTCAGCGCTGCTCTGTAAAAAGGTGGCTGTCTGCCGCATTGGCTCGAGGTGGTACAGATGACGGCCTGCCCGGCTGCTGGCTCAATTGCGGAGTGTGAAGAGAATCATATGTTAACGGCACCGAGGGAAATGCCTACTTAGGCTGAGCCCTCCCAGAGAAAAAGCATACCCTCCCAATCCTCATTTATTTATTTATTTAGTTAGTTAGTTTTGTTTTGTTTTAAATCTGGGTTTGCACATCTCTGATTTGCTGCGTGTCTGGGGAAAAAAAATGAAACTCATTATATCTCAAAGTGCTGGCTAGCAACCGCCCCAAGCAGAACCACCCAAGGCTTATTAGAAAGGCATATTCTGGAGACCTGCCCCCCATTCTACCCACCACCTACCCCCCCATACCTAAAGCTCCCTCTCTCAGGGGTGACTTTGGGGGAAAGTTCCAGGTTAACAAGCTCCCTGGGGGGACAGTCATTCCCACTAAAGTTGATCCGTCTTACCCACTCATGATGAAATAGCATTGTCAAAATGCAGATAAAATTTCAAAACAAAACAAAACAAAAATCCGGTATAAAACCTTGAGATTTGGTATAGAGGTGCTCTCTCTCTCTCTCTCTCTCTCTCTCTCTCTCTCTCTCTCTCTCCTTTCTTCTTTTTTTCTTTCAATTTCTTTTTTTCTTTCAATTTCTACTTTTTCAGATTTAATGCCAAAAAAAAAAAAAGTACCTTTTCAATTGGGAAGAAGGAAAAGAATAAAAAGACAGACAGCACAGAGAGATCATTTGTGCACTTGAAGCCAAAGTCGGTTTGGAAATTCCAGAGATTTCCAAGAAAAACCGATTCCTGTCCTTGGCAACCGAGCTCGGTCCCTGCTGCCCCCGCCCCGCCCCTCTGCCGCCTTCCCTAAGTGTTTCGTCCAATTTTCTCTTGAATACGTGAGAAGAAGCCGCAATGATGTCCCCGGGGACCTTACTTATAGGAAACCTCGCCGCGGGAGGATTTATGAAGCGTCTGTAAAATATGTGTGTAGGAACTCGGGACGTTTTGATCGCTACAAGGAGAAAAAATGGACAGTTTCGTACGAGTCGGATTCTTGAGCAATTTTATGGGTTTTTAAAATTAATTAATCTCTTCCTCCTTTGTTAGAAATTCTTGGCACAGACATACCGCCCCCCCCCCCCGAGAAGGGAGACATTGCCCACGGGCTGTATGTCTAAACTGTCAGGATTTCAACCCCCAAATCTCCGGAGGCAAAGCCAGGTTTCACAGGCCTCCGATCCATCCGGTGGGGAGCAGCTTGTCAGCGCTGGGGAGATGGGGTGGATTATTAGTGGTGGTACCGCCCCTACCTCTAACAGCCTTTGTGTCACTAGCTAGAGCCAGGGGTCCCTGGGGTTGGGTCCACACTCAGCCATTTCCAGACTGGGAAAGTCAGGTGTGTGTGCATGTGTGTGTGTGTGTGTGTGTGTGTGTGTGCCTCATAACCTCAACACAGGCCACCTCTGGCACCCAAGACAAGCACAGGAGCAGTTTACTTCATATCTTATCTTTTTTATTCTTGGGGGTCACTGTTCTACACTCCGATTTTGCTTCCATAGACAAGGGGTTTCCTGGATGTAGGAGGGAAAGGGTTGTGTATGTCCTAACTCGTCGCTGTTCTCCTCCTCTGCCTTACCTTCCTTAGCTATAATTTAAAAAAAAAAAAAAAAAAATTTTTTTTTTTAAAAATTCTCCTCTCCAAAAAGGTAGATGTCACAAAGTGGGAGCAAACTTGTTTCCATCTTCTCTCCCCACCCAGGGGACACTTGGCAAGTGGCCAGAGGTGTCGTGGGCTTGTCACAATTTTTAGGGAAAGGCACACAGTGGTATCTAGTCCATACAAACACAGAGTGCTACTCAACTATGCCCAAGACAGACTCCCAGCAAGGATGGTCCAGCCTGAATACCAATGGTGCTGAATGATTGACCACTGTGGCTAAAGCAACAAAAAGAAACGTGGATGAAGGAACACAGCTAATGTATTCAGTAAAACGTTAGCATAGCAGTGATTTCTAGGTTCAAGCACTGCCGGCTACTGCTTGGACCACCTTGAAGGATACTAAGGCTGTAAAGCAGCTCGGCTAGACAGTGTGGTGATTGATTAGTAATGTCTGTTGTGGCGCTGTAGCGGAGAAAGCGGCAGCCCTGGTTCCTTGTATTTTTCTGACCCTGGCTATGCAAGGGAAACATCTGCTTCTGCTCTGACATTCTGCAGTTCTATTGTGGGGCTTCTGCAAGTCGGTCTTCAAAGTTCCGCCGTCAGCATTATTTACAGAATATTTAAACAGAGCAGGATCCTGCAGGCTTGTGTGGTTGGGGCGGGTGGGCGAGCTGAGAGCTAGGAAGACAGACACTCTTCTGTACAGGGTAAGATGGATAGCTGCTGAGAGCGAATAGTTGCTGCACCCGCCCCCAAATTTCTGTCATTTTGCAGGGGGCTAGAATGTGTATCTTCAGAATAACTCCATCGGATTAAAATACTGTATTTAGCTGCACAAATGTTACCAAAAGAGACTAGCGTGCAGCCCAGCCCGGTTCGGTAATCTGCTAACCTGACTGACAGGGAACAAGACTGAAGTGGGATGGAATGAGATGAAAGACAGGTTATTTTTAAGAGCAGATGAAGGGGTGGGAGAGATAGAAGAGAGGACACTAGCCAGAATCCCTGTGTGGCATAACTCTAAAAAGCTGATATTATCAACAGTTATCTTACTCCGGGACCTTGGGAGTTGAAACCTGAAGAGCTCATTACCCAAGAAAGCAAGCCATCCAAGCCAACTGGTGCAGAGGCTCGCCCAGGGTTGTGCTGTGGCCTTCGCTAAGCTCCGCCCCTCGACCTGCTATCGGGATTCTCTTTCTGGGTAAGTTCTTCCCTTGATCACCAGTCCCATGCGGCTCCCTAGGACTCACAGGGCCAAGCCAAACTCCTCCCAAGAGTACCTGAGTTAGGCCTAGGGCTGTGTCCTGATACCATTTGGTCCTCTCTCCTGTAAAGATCCCTTCCTCAATAACTTGACCCCCTCTTTGCATTCTCTGATCACCCCCCCTCAGTAGCTCGGGGACCTATGTCATGGATGTGCTCAGAACGTTCACTGGGAGCAAAGCATTTAATTGGTTCAGCCTTTGAGTTATCAGACTTCCCTGGTCCTGATGCTGGTGTGGGCTATGATTCCTTGTGTCAGGAGGAACCCTGCTTGTGTCAGGAGGAACCCCACTTGTCTCTGGAGCCCCCAGTTCCTCTGGAGCACGAGACTGAAGCTATCAGGAACATAGAGATACCCTAAATGAAGAGATATATTCCCTCCTTTCCTCTCTCCTTCCGTCCCATCTTTCCTTCCTTTATTCTTTTTTTTTTCTTTTGGTTTTTTTTGGATTTGGTTTTTTTTTCAAGACAGGGTTTCTCTGTGTAGCCCTGGCTGTCCTGGAACTCACTCTGTAGACCAGGCTGGCCTCGAACTCAGAGATCCGCCTGCCTCTGCCTCCCAGAGTGCTGGGATTACAGGCGTGTGCCACCACCCGGCCTTCCTTTATTCTAAAAAAAAAAAAAAAAAAAAAAAAAAAAAAAAAAAAATCCCGGGCAGTTTCATTTAAACCACTGGAGAAATTCCTATTACATTTCCAAGAACCAGGTCAAATGGACACTGTGCCCATTTGACAGATAGATAAACCAAGGTACCAGTCCTCCACTGAGTAAAACAAGGTTTCTGGGTGGAGCAGAGAAAGCCAATTGGTGGCTGAATTCTCACTAACCCACTCCTGGATTCGAACTCACGCCTTCACTTGCCCTTCCTCAGCCATTGACTAATTGTGCCTTCCTTGTCAGGCAGCAGGACAAGCACAGAGAGTCTCCAAGGCCCGCAGTTCACACCTTGCCCCTTTGTTAAAGCCTTTATTTCTTCTTGCTCAAGTTATATTCACAGCAACCCCTTGAGATCTAGTAACTGTGACTGCCTCCTTATACTTCGGGGAAACTGAGGCTTCCGGGTGGGGGTAGGAGAAGTAATTTGCCCAAGGTTTCAGGGGTGGGGGGAGGAGGAGCTGACGTCAGGACTGCAGGCCAGATTGTGGCTTCTATTCTTTGTATCTTCTTTGTGACCAAGCTGACATCAAACTATGTAAATGTGACCTTGAAATTCTGATCCTCCTGTCTCGACCTCCCAGTGCTAGGAAGTCAGGTATGGCCGGGCTTTGGTGGCGCACGCCTGTAATCCCAGCACTCTGGGAGGCAGAGGCAGGCGGATTTCTGAGTTCGAGGCCAGTCTGATCTACAGAGTGAGTTCCAGGACAGCCAGGGCTACACAGAGAAACCCTGTCTTGAAAAAACAAAATCCAAAAAACCAAAAAAAAAAAAAAAAAAAAAAAGGTATGTTTCTGCTCTGCCCTGTTTATTTGGCATTAGGAATCAAACTCAGGACTTCAAGCATGTTGGGCAAGTGCTCTATCAGCTGACGTAGATCTCCAGACACTTCCGGCTCCTGTTCATTCTGTGAAGACAAATATATCACTTCCATGAGGTTTAGACTGGGCAAGTGAACTACAGAGTGCGTACTGCCCACCAGGCTCGCCCACCACGTTTCATCCCACCTGGCACAGGGGCTACTGTGGAATCCAAAAGAAATGGAGGCCACGGCATCACGTGCTTAGCTGATGCTGGTGTGGCTGCCTGTGGGAAACCGAGCCTGGGCTGTGCCTGGTGATACCATCTGGTTTGTCTGTTCTGCACGTGGGAGCCCTGCTGTCCCTCTAGATGAATGATGCAGGCCGAGAGTCTCAGGTCACCTAACCACAGAGCTCTTCTCCAGCGACTTGGCTCATGATCTTAATCACAAGATCCGGGAGCCAGGATGCAGATCCAGGATGCACCGTAACACCCATCTGAGAGGTGGGGAGAGGACCCAGGGCCCCCAGAATCCCACTTGAGACCCTACTATCATCACAGGACGGGCAGCAGGTGGCGCCACGGCCCTGGTTTAACAAGGACAGTGGGCCGGTGGAAAAGGAGGGGGGAAATCCAGTAAGAGAAGCTAGTGGAAAACAAGGACTTAAATGAACAATTTGTTCCAAAACATTTGCCTTGTAACGGGGTCATCTATAAACTCTGGGGTTTCCTGTTTGCAATGGAGCAGGCCGGCCGGCGGGTGGCCTCCGTATTCCCTGCAGCCAGGGAGACACTTTTGAAGGCCAGCTCCAGAGCTCACTCCTGGGCCAGACTGACTCTAAAATTTCCCAGCTTTTGTGCCATTAAGTGAGATCCGGTGGCGGAGGTCGGCGGCGGCGACAGTAGCAGCAGCAGCGGCTGCGGCGGCGTTCCGGACTGCGATCTGCTCTCCAGACGTTAGGTTCCAGACACCGGGAGGAGGGCTGAACTCGCAGTCATTTCCAGAGGAGAGGCAGACTCTGATCTTTGCATACCCGCTGCCGCGGGCCTCGTGCCAAGGCAATAAAATGGGTGAAAACAATAAAATAAAAGAGGTGAAGGTGGCCGGTTGAGGGAGCTGCTGCGGTCACTGTGGCCGCGGAGGGAGATGCTTGGTCTTGAGCCCAGGCCTGGTTATTTGGGGCACAGAGGTGGCATGACATTCCGCTATTGAGATCACTTCATCATGGGCTCCGGGGCAGCCAGATGGGGGGGGGGGAAATTGAGGGGCGCCGGGGGCGGGGCTGTGAATCAGCTTGTCATTGAGCCATGTGACCTAAGATGGGCATTTAATGTCTTTGAATGTGTGTTTCTTCTGTAGATAACTGGTGAACGGTAAAACCTGCTACACTGGGAGTGATGCTCACAGATCACTTATGGCGGGGTCTTAGGTACCTCCGGAGGGGGTAAGCAAATCTAGTTTCTGTTGTTGAGAGCCAACAGGTTGTCCTCATAGGCCACCACAGACACTGAAAGAAAGGTAACTTATTAACTCACAATAACTGCTTTACTTCACTAATACAGGCATGTATGACAGGGTCCTGCAAAGTGACTTTTTGTTTGTTTTTGTTTCGTTTTGTTTTTCGAGACAGGGTTTCTCTGTGTAGTCCTGGCTGTCCTGGAATTCACTCTGTAGACCAGGCTGGCCTTGAACTCAGAAATCCACCTGCCTCTGTCTCCCAAGTGCTGGGATGAAAGGCCTGTGCCACCACCGCCCGGCAACTGAGACCATTAACAGCCGCACAGCCTTTATTGAACATGCGTAGGGATGCTGGGTGAAGAGCCCAGAGCTTCTGCTGGACAGCTAAGTGGTTAGCGCAAACTTGACCTTGACAATAAAGTGTCGATTTATGCATGGTCTTCTTTATAATTACTATTTTGAAGGGTTTTGCTGTTTTGGTTTTGTTTCCTTTTGAAACAGGGTCTCACTATGTAGCCCTGTCTGGTCTGGAACTCAGAGATCCTCCTGCCTCTGTCTCTCGAGAGCAGTGCTGAGATTAAAGGTGTGGGACACCATGCTCAGTGTTTGTTTGTTTGCTTGACTTTTTGGGGGGGGGTGTGTTTGTTTGTTTGTTTGTTTTAAAGACAGGCTTTCAAGTTTTCCCAGGCTGGTTTTGAACTTGCTATGTGAACTAGGGCTGGTTTTGTGTGTCAACTTGACACAGGCTGGAGTTATCACAGAGAAAGGAGCTTCAGTTGGGGAAGTACCTCCATGAGATCCAGCTGTGGGGCATTTTCTCAATTAGTGATCAAGAGGGGAGGAGCCCCTTGTGGGTGGTGCCATCTCTGGGCTGGTAATCCTGGGTTCTATAAGAGAGCAAGCTGAGCAAGCCAGGGGAAGCAAGCCAGTAAGGAACATCCCTCCATGGCCTCTGCATCAGCTCCTGCTTCCTGACCTGCTTGAGTTCCAGTTCTGACCTCCTTTGATGATGAACAGCTGTGTGGAAGTGTAAGCTGAATAAACCCTTTCCTCCCCAACTTGCTTTTTGGTCATGATGTTTGTGCAGGAATAGAAATTCTGACTAAGACACTATGTATTAAAGATGACCCTGAACTTTTGATCCTCCTGCCTGCATCTCCCGAGATCAACAGATGTACACCCACCCACCCTGGTGCCAACATCAAATCCTGGGCTCCTTCCATGCTAAGCAAATACACTATCCCCTGAGCTACAGCGCCATCCCACAGTGCTCTGTCTCTATAAGCAAAAATGTACAGTAGTGCATTGTGCCAGCAGTGGCCTGGTACACACACAGGGGAGCTTGGCTGGGCCTCGTGGCAGACACTGTAACCCCAGCACTTGGGAAGCTGAGGAAGAGGATGATGAGTTCAAGGCCAGCTTGGTCTACCTAATGAGATAATAGCTTTAAAAAAAAAAAGCCATGGCAGTGTGTGTGTGTGTGTGTGTGAGAGAGAGAGAGAGAGAGAGAGAGAGAGAGAGAGAGAGAGAGAGATCTCAGAGGTTAAGAGCACTTGCTGGTCTTTCAGAGGACCCAGGTTCAGAGCCCACACCCACATGACACCTTAGAACCATACACGGCTCCAATTTTAAGGAACTATCACCCTCTCCTGCCCTTGGTGGAAACAGCATACATGTGTGCAGACCATCCTTGCCGGCAAACACTGAAATAAATCTAAAGTAAAGGGTAACTTGGCTGACTTACAGCACCAAGAGTTGTGGAAACGCACCTCATGGTATTTAGATCCTGTCGATGTGTACCTTAGGACGGATGTGTGTCTGTTGCCCACCAGCCTTGCAGAGAGAGAATCATGTTTTCTCACCTGGAGAGCCAAAACCAGAAGTTTAGTTGGAGCCACATGAGGGAGGAAGCAGTCGTGAATCGGGCTCCTGGCCGGGAGAGAGGTTGTGGGGACTGTATGGACCACAACTCAACTGTGTGACATCAGACCAGTCATGAGTCTTTCCAGGCCTTGGTTTCCTCATTTGTCCAAGAGCAGTATGCGGTGGACATGAGGAATTACTGATTCAAAGGTCTGTGTCTTAGTTAGAATTTTACTGTTCTGAACAGATACCATGACCAAGACAAGTCTTTTTGTTTATTTGTTTGTTTGTTTTATTTGACACAGGGTTTCTCTGTGTAGCTCTGGCTATCCTGGAACTCACTCTGTAGACCAGGCTGGCCTTGAACTCAGAAATCTACCTGCCTCTGCCTCCCAAATACTGGGATTAAAGGCATGTACCACCATTTCCTGGCTTGACCAAGGCAAGTCTTATAAGAACAACATTTAATTGGGGCTGGCTTACAGGTTCAGAGGTTCAGTCCATTATCATCAAGGCAGGAACATGACAGCATCCAGGCAGGCATGGTGCAGGAGGAGCTGAGAGTTCAACATCTTCATCTGAAGGCTGCTAGGAGAAGACTGACTTCCAGGCAGCGAGGATGAGGGTCTTAAAGCCCACACCCACAGTGACACACCTACCCCAGTAAGGCCACACCTACTCCATCAGGGCCACGCCTACTCCAACAGGGCCACACTTTCTAATAGTGCCACTTCGTGGGCCAAGCATATTCAAGCCATGACAGTCTGGAAGGTCAGACACATGCAAAGGGAGGAGTTTGGGAGCAACAGAGGCTCCGGCACAGCTCCAGCTTCTTAGAAGATGTGGCTAGATTTGTGGAAAGCAGGGGTCTGGGAAGGTGTCTCGGTCAGTTACGTGCTTGCCTTACAAACACTAGGACTTGAGTTCCAACCCCAAAAAACCGTGCAAAAAAAGCCTGCAGTGGTGGGGTACACTCATACTCTAGTGCTAGTGGAGTGGAGACAGCCAGATCTCAGGGACGCACCGAAGTATTTTAGCCTAACCTACTTGGTACAAGCCAGGGAGTGACAGTCTTGAAAAATGTGAATGCCACCTGAGGGTGACAACTTCTTTGGTCTCCTTATGTAAAAGCACAGATGTGTGCACGCATACATACAAGAAGCCAGGAATCTAGGATCGGTAGGAAATGTTTCAAATTGTACACAAGCCTGCCCTCCAGATAGATCTTGGTCCTAGGCTCAAGGTCTATAGCCTTGTGAATTCAGGACGCCCCGAGGGCCCTGTACCTCCTCTCACTGTTCTGCAATGGCCTAAGACGCAGGGACCTGGCTCCTGGCTTCTTCCCCACCAGCTCAGGCAAAGCACCTTCTTCTGCAGCTATTATTAGAATCTCAAACACCCCATTTAGGCAGGGTTTCTTCATGTCATCTGTCTGACTTGGAATTAACCATGTAGCTGGCCCTGAACTCACAGAGATCCTCCTGCCTCTGCCTCCTGAGAGCTAAAATTAAAAGTATGTATCACCATATCTAGCTTTTTGCTTCTTTTTTTCTTAACAAAACCAACCATTTTTTATAATGACATCATTTATATTTGTTGTTATAAAAAAAAAAACCTTTTAGCTGGGCGGTGGTGGTGGTGCACGCCTGTAATCCCAGCACTTGGGAGGCAGAGGCAGGTGAATTTCTGAGTTCGAGGCCAGCCTGGTCTACAGAATGAGTTTCAGGACAGCCAGGACTATGCAGAGAAACCCTGTCTCAAAAAAACCAAATCCAAAAAAAAAAAAAAAAAAAAAAAAAAAAAAAAAAAAAACTTTTAAACAATCCAAAGAAACTTTGCTGTGTTTGTTTACAGACATGCTCAGTTTAAAACTTTTTTAGAAAAACAAGAAAATAAAAACAGTGGAAACACTCATTATCCCAGTTAATGGCTCAGTGTATGTCTGTCCTTCCATGCATTAGCTGTGCTTGTGTATAGTTAGTTACACATTTTTAAAAGTTAGAGTTATGTTATATACAAAATTTTATATTGCAAAATTTTCCCTAATATTATAGTTAAAGCATTTTAACATGATTTATTCGGTAGTTTGTGAAAATTCACTTTTATTGGGTGGAGAGTAACTTATAGCAAAGGTGAACCATTAAATAACCACTGAGTTGAGACTCATGTGATAAATCACCTCACAGGAAATTAATAACTATTTGCTGAGTGCATGAGTGGATGGATGAGTGGATGGATGGATAAGTGGGTTGATAGTTGGATGCATGGGTAGATGAGATATTGGATGAATAAGTGCTAGATGTATGGATGTATGTATAGATATGGATGGATGATAAATGAGTAGATGGATAGATAGATGGATAGATGGATGATAAATGAGTAGATGGATGGATGGATGGATGAATTGATAGATAGAAGATATATGAGTGGACAAATGGTAGATGGATGGAGGGATAGATGGAGGGATAAGTTGATGTATTTTTGTCTTGATTATAACATTATTGAACACTGAAGGGTCACTTCCTTTTTATGTAAATAGCATTGCAACCAACTTCCTTATACCTAAACATTTGATTACTTCCTTGATTATTTCCTTAGGGAAATTTCCTAGAAGGAGAACTAATGAGAGAAAAGGTGTGGCTTAATTGAGACCCTCAGTGGAGATTGCTAAATTGCTATTTGGAAAGATTCTGCCAATCAGTATCCCACAAACACTGAGAGGGATGCACTTCTCATAATGCTTTGCCAAACTAACTTGTGTAACTTGAAAAACTTTGATAATCTGGTATCTGTTTATTTAAATGTGCACTTTTGGCACCCATGATCTCAGGATGCAAGAGACAGAGGCAGCAAGATCACTTAAGTTTCAAACCAATGGGGGATGCGTAACAAAACAAGACTGGGTCTCAAGAACATTAATTAAAGGCTGGGTGTGGTGGCCTAGACATTTAATCCCACCACTCAGGAGGCTGAGGCAGGAAGATCTCTGTGAGTTTAAAGCCAGCCTGGTCTACATAACAAGTTACAGGAAAGTCAGAACTACACAGAGAGATATACTGTCTCAAAAATTAAATAAGTTGAAATTTTATTACTAGTAAGTTTGAACATTTTGTATGTTTTTTTGGGAGGGTCTTATTTTAGAATTTTTGAATATATAATTTCTAATGATGGAAACTTTTGTGTCTGCTTCAGTTGGGCAAATAATGCAGTTGTTATTAGTATTGTCTGGGTTGGTGGAAAGATGGATAGGTAGATGGATGGGAAGGTGTGTGGATGGATGGGAGATGAGTGGGTGGGTGGATGGATTGGTAGAGGTACAGGAGAGTGGATGGATGGATTTGTGGAAGGTGGGTGGGTGGGTGGGTGGGTGGGTAGGTGGATGGATTGATGTACTGGTAGTGGGTGGGTAGATAGGAGGATGGATGGAGTTACCTAGAGACATTTTCAGTAGAAGGTTGCCTTGCTGGTATCCTTCAGATCACAGCAGGATTTACCCTTGTCCATCCCGAGTCACCAGCAGGCCAGGTGCTGTGCTTCCAGCATGGTATGTTTTGTTCTTTCCCTAATGCCTGGAAACTAGATAGAACTTAGTTTGGAGGCCCAGGCCTGTTTGACACCAGAATGTCTATCTATCCTGCTCTGAAGCTCCCCTGAGAGGAAGAAGGCTCATCAGCAGGGAAAACAGTTCTTTATCATTTCCTTCCTTCCTTCCATCCATCCATCTGTCCATCCATCCATCCACCCATCTATCTATCCACCCGTCCATCCATCAATCTTATCCATCTGTCTGTTCACCTGCCCCAAACCCATCAATCACATCCATCCATCAACCTACCAGTTTATCCATTCATCTACCAATCCATACACATACACCAACTCATTCATCTATTCACGCATTCATCCATCTATCCACCTACCAACCTACCAGTCCATTCACCTACCATCTACATACCAACTCTTGAATCTACACATTCATCTATCCTTGCATCTATCCACCCACCCATCCATCCATCCATCTACCCATCCATCCATCTACCTACCTACCAATCCATCTATCACTCACCTATACAACAACTCTTGAATCTACATATCCATTCATCCATCCACCCCTCCATTTATCTACCCATCCATCCATCCATCCATCCACCCACCCACCCATTCATCCATTCATGTACCTAGCAATCCATCCATCCACCCACCTACAGACCAACTCTTGAATCCACACATCCATCCACCCATCTATCATCCATCCATCAACCCACCTGTAGACCAAGTCTTGAATCCACACATTCACCCATCCATCCACTTACCTACCAATCCATCCATCCACCCACCTATAGACCAACTCTTGAATCCACACATCCACCCACCCACCCATCCATTCATCCACTCCCCCATCCACCCATCCATCCATCTACCTACTTACCAATCTATCCATCCACCCACCTACAGATCAACTACTGAATCCACACATGCATCCATCCATCTATCCTCCCATCCATCCTCCCACCAAACAAACAATCCCACCCCCTTTCTCATTCGTGTGGCATGCAGTCACAGAAGACTTACCATATGCTTGAACTTTACCTTGTGTTACTGCTAGGCTAAACCTAAGTCAGCTCTGTGGTTCCCCCTTGCCAGCTGGATCCCCTGCAAGCCAATGGGAGGCATGCACGGGGGGGGGGGGGGGTGGATACTGGATCTAGAAAATGAGCTTTGGATTCCTGGACAACCGCTGTCAGGACCTTTCGAAAGGATTGCAATATGTTTGGCAAAGGCTGAGGGTACAGTTTGTGGCTCAAACACTGAGTTTTTCTCTGATTAAGTCAGGCTAGCTTTGTCTGGGATCAAATCCATGAGAGCTGGACAATCCAGCCGGGCTAAGGCAGCATGGGTGGCGGCAGCCACATTCTAGAAAACAGTGTTCTTGTTGTTTGCAGTGGGGACATCCCCCAATAACAGACTGGGAATTGAAATGAGGGGAATATGCAAGAAAGCAAACAGTTCTCAGAGGTTTGGGCACATTCTTTTTCTCTCTCATCATTCAGCTCCATCCCAGGAAAGAGGCACCCCACTTTACCCTCTGTCCTGTAGACTGGTGAGGATGAGGAACCTGTGCCACAGATAGCCGAAAGCACCTTCGGTGACACTCTAGGACAAGTCTGAGAGGCTCTCTATATCCCTGCTCTTATGGTGACTGCAAGTGGCCAAGAAGGGCAGCCGGAGGCTCCATCTGGGTCTTCACATCCACCTACCTTATCCTGAGACACCCAGGGACTCGCTGACCCCCTGGGGACTTATCTCTCCCAGGGATGCCGAATGCAACAGATAGTGAAGGCTGTGCCAGGGAGCAGTGATGGGCACCCAAGCGTGCCCCACCTCCAGCCACCCCTTTATCTGTTCTTGGGTTCTTCTGGACCACAGTCTACCTGCCTGGTCATACCAGGCCTGAGTCCCATATAACAAACAAATGGCAACTTTGCGCTTCAGACCTGTCAAAATTAGCCAAAATGGCCAGTGCTAACCCTTTCCAACCAACCCTTCCTCCTTCCCATGAAACCAGAGCCAAGGTTTACCTATCTTCTCCTTCCTGCGTCCTCCTTGGCTCTTGGCCTCCTGAACCCACGGTTCGTGCTCAGAGATCCCTGAGCATAACGCATGCTCTTTTGTGATTTTATTTATTTATTTCATGTATGTGAGTACACTGTCTTCAGACACACCAGAAGAGGGCGTCAGATCCCATTACAGATGGTTGTGAGTCACCATGTGGCTGCTGAGATTTGAACTCAGCACCTCTAGAAGAGCAGTCAGTGCTCTTAACCACTGAGCCATCTGTCCAGCATATGCATTCCCTTTATAATATCATTTCTATGTTTGAGTCTTAACAAGCCCAACAAAAACAAACCAGAACACCCTTAAAACAGCCTCCCTCCCCTCCCTTGTTCTTTCTCCCTCCTTCTCTCTGCTCCTTTTTTCCTTCCTTCCTTCCTTCTCTTCCTCTCTACCTTCCAAGGTCTCCACATGCAACCCAGGCTGACCATGAACTGGCAATCCTGCCTCAGCCTCTTCAGTGCCGGCATCATCCACCTTCTGTCTGTGACTAAGGCAGGCTAGTGTGCTCTTAGACGCCTTCCATGAACTAGGGGCCCTGGTGTTGGTGACTGTGAGTGTTCAGGTGACTTCAGAGCACCAAGCCCTTCTCTAATCTTTCATCTTTCGCTTTTTCCTTTTAACAAATACCAGCATGGCAAGCAACTCATTAGCATATCTGTCCAACTCTTCCTCTGAGACTAGCAACTTCCTTCACTAGGGCAGAGCTTGGGGGAACCGAGAACAGTTCCTGAGACACTGTAGGTGTTCATGTGGGGTCCAGATGTAGTCAACAGGAGTGTGCCTAGAGCCTAGATCACACGCTTACTAGAGCTTCCACCAGTCTCCAGCCCTTCTGGAATTCTGGTGTAGGTGGACCACTTCACACTTCAGAAGCCCTTCAGGAACATTCTTGTCCACTCTCCCGGCCTATAAAGTGCTGTACTTGTGTGGAGGCTCTCGTCCAAGGCCCTTCGAGCACTTTGTAAACATTAGCCATGTAAATAACATGCTTTGTGCGGGGCAGGTGGGGCATGATTCACTGAGACCAAACCTGTTCTGGAAATGAATGGAAAGTTTAAGCGTAGTCGGAGACCTCCGGGGCCACCGGGCCATCTGCCCAGTGACGTCCTCCTGGCGGCTCAGGACACAGATTCCTGGAAGAACCTTCCCCCCCTCCTTCTTTCTCACAACCCAGTGCCCTGGAGCGGGAGTTGTTTTTGCTCTGTTGGCAAAGCTCTCTGAACTCAGTTAAGACAAGGCTTTCAGCTGCCAGGAGGTTTCTTGCATGGATTTATCAAGCCCCCACTTAGCAGAGCTGTCGGGGAGATGTACGATTCATAGACTGATTCAACAAACCTCCCTAAAGGTCCTGGTGCTGGGCACACTGGCAGAGGAGGCTGGAGAGAGGCAATGGCTGTCACAGAGGAAGCACTTAGCTGAATACAGGCAGCACCCAGGGCTTTGGGAGTGGGGGAAGAAGTATGAGTCAGCTCCCACTTCTCGGAGGAGGAATGATTTTGGATAGTCGGGGCTCTTTAAACTGTAACTTGCAAACCCTGTCTAGAACAGCCTTAAGCCACAAAGAGAAAGCCTCGGTTTATAGAACAAACAAGTCCGGGAATGGGGTGGCTTCAGGCCCAGCTGGATCAAGGGGCTTACGTGAGAATTCCAACCCTGGGTTTTGTCTCTCTGTGTGCTGACCTCAGTCCCTCCAACCGCAGGTGGCATTTCTGCCACTTGAGAGAAAAGATGGGAACTGGAAACCCTTTGTTTAATCCTACCCCTGCGTTAAATGTATGTTTGCTTAACCAATATTTACAAAGCGGTGAATAAGAGGTGTCTCTCCCTGTATCCGGCAGGCAGACTTACACAGGTGTCAAAGACACATGTCCAGAGATGTTCATTAGCCCATAAGACTGGAAGAAACTTGAGTTTCCAGTGATGGGGACACATACCATAGTGTCCACACACAGGAAGACTGCTGGACCTCGGGAGTTGTAAACATATGTCAGATGTGCTCGCCTGGGTGACCTGCCATTCCTAAGGGATATTTGGAAAATTGGAGAGAACACAGGGGCTACATCACTTGGAGATGCTCAGTAAACCACCAAGGTTTTCAAAGGGTGTGGGATGAGAAGCAAGTGCTTGGCCAGACCCACCCATACCCACTGCCTGTCCCACACCCACTGCCTGTCCCCTTTCACGTGACCGGGTGAAGGACATCTTATGAAGTCTGCCATCTTGAGAAAGAGT
Organism: Apodemus sylvaticus; assembly: GCF_947179515.1. Classification (NCBI taxonomy): domain Eukaryota; kingdom Metazoa; phylum Chordata; class Mammalia; order Rodentia; family Muridae; genus Apodemus; species Apodemus sylvaticus. Next base: position 50,766,277 of record NC_067493.1, on the reverse strand, counting down.
TTAAGATTATCCAGTCTTAGGGTTTCTCAGAGACACAGGACTAGAGGTGTGGATGTGGGTCTCTGGAGCAGCCTTCTTAGAGTCTTTAATTCAGAGGGTGACTCTTAGAGGAATTATTGACTATGAGGTTCACCTCCTTCGCTTCCATAATGAAGTACCACGCTTGAAGGGCAGGGAAGAGAGATGCTGGAAACAATGGTATTTCACTATGTCACAGTCATGGAGACCCCAAGTGTGAAATAGAAGTGCTGAAGAGGTGTTGGCTCCTCTAAGCCTGTACCTCATCCTGCCTTCCTGCCTCCTCCTCAGCTGTCTTCTGGAACCCTGAGCAGGGACTTTGAGAGAACCTAGAAAGGACAGGCACTCGGATGTAGAGAAAAGCTGGAGCCAGGCAGGCTGTGCTCACTCTGATGGACTTACACTAACTACTGTGAGCAGCCAGAAGCCTCAGTTTGTTTATTATGCACAGGGAGAGGTGTTTGTAGGTGAGTGGTCTCAGCTGTGCACATCTGAGAGGAAAACGCTTCAGTTGCCAGGTTTTTGTGCCCACTGGTCACCTGTTCGCACTTAGATCTTTAAGAAAGGCTTTGCTATGTCGTTGAGCCTCGCCCAAGGAAGGCTTTGCAGCTCCCATGAAGACATGGCATTGGGGTCCTTGACATGGCTGTTGCCATGTCAACAACAGACATTCAATTAAGGCTTCCTCCTCTTCCCACAATGCCTTGCTTCTTTCTTTATTCTCCTCCTCCTAGACTCCACCCGAGACTGGCTGTAAACTCCTTGAAGAGCCCTGACTAATGCCCCTTTGTAACTTAGCACCCAACAGCTCTTCATGTTCCCAGAATTGTGAGGCTCTCCTCAGTCAACCACACAGGCGATAATGGTGTAACAGTTTGCTGAATGAGTGAACAGATGGATAGATTAAAAGAATGAACAGGGTGGGTGGATTCCGAATGGGTGGATGAGTGGACAGACAAATCGCATGGGTGGATGGGTGGGTAGATGGATGGATGGATGGATGGATGGATGGATGGATGGATGGATGGATGGATGGGTGGATGGATGAATGGATGGATAGATGGGTGGGTGGATGGGTGGGTGGATGGCTGGCTGGCTGGATGGATGGATGAATGGATGGATGGGTGGATGGATGGGTGGGTGGGTGGATGGATGGATGGATGGATGGATGAATGGATGGATAGATGGGTGGGTGGATGGGTGGGTAGATGGGTGGATGGATGGATGGATGAATGGATGGATGGGTGGGTGGGTGGATGGATGAGTGGGTGGATGGATGGATGAGTGGGTGGATGGGTGGGTGGGTGGATGGATGAGTGGAGGATGGGTGGGTGGGTGAGTGGATGGATGAATGAGTGGGTGGGTGGGTACGTGGATGGATGAGTGGGTGGGTGGGTGGGTGGGTGGATGGGTAGATGGATGGATGGGTGGGTGGGTAGGTGAGCAAACATTCAAGGAATAGATGGATAAATGAGTGAATAGACAAATTCAGTGATTGGATAGGTAGGTGAATGGAAGAATATAGAAACTGATAGATGGATAAATAGATGGGTGGAGAAATTCAATGGATAGATTAGTGGATAGATGGATGGATGGATGGGTGGATCAATGGATGGATGAATAGATGAATGGATAGATAGATGGTTAGATGGATGAATGGATGAATGGGTGGATCAATGGATGGATGAATAGATGAATGGATGGATGGATGAATGGATAGATGAATAGATGGATGGATGGATGGATGGATCAATGGATGAATAGATGAATGGATCAATGGATGGATGGATAGATAAATGGATGAATGGATCAATGGATGGATGGATGAATAGATGGATGGATGGGTGGATCAATGAGTGGATCAATGGATGGATGGATAGATAAATGGATGAATGGATCAATGGATGGATGGATGAATAGATGGATGGATGGATGGGTGGATCAATGAGTGGATCAATGGATGGATGGATGGATAGATGGATGATGGATCGATGGATGGATGGATGGATCAATGGATCGATGGATTGCTGCATGGGAGAGCAGACAGACAGACATACTGATGTATGCACGTACAGGTAGAAGTGGGGTGATGGGTATCATCTTGATCATTGCTCAGCCTCAAGGACAAGCAGGCTTTCAAAGACTTCACATTATCACTTCCTGATTTCTAGGACACTCTCTACTCCCCTTTCCAATAAAAGTGAGGTGGTGCTCATTTGCCTGGTGAATTTCCATTCTGCTTCTGCTGTTTGTTGTGGAGAGTGGTAATGCCGAATCTCATTAGGTCTAAGGTTCCCCTCAGTAAGGGAAGAAAATGGCTTTGTGGTGAAAAGCGTCCATCTATCTTCCTGCAGACTGCACTTCGTGGCTGGGAATGTCTGGGGCAGTCATCATCCTTCTGGCCCTGCGGGGGGGGGGGGGGGGGACATTGCCGGTCTTGTTCCAAAGCAGAAGAAAGTATTTGCATGGCGGCAGGGGGGCGTGGATTGCGCGGGGGCGGGGCAGATTTGCGTTGACTGCCTAAGTGTGTTGCCGCTGCTCTCAATCCACCTCCACTTCAGAGCTGTGCTGCTCCCCCAGGAAGAGCATCTTACAGCTTCCTGAGGAGTCCTGGTTTTCCCTGCTTCCACCTTTTGTTGCCCTTGGGCTTCCCTGGAAAGCGGGCCAGCTTCTCAATCAGTCTCAGAGGGAGCCACCTGCGCTGGCCGCTAGCGTTAGCGGGCCAGCAGGGTGCCATTAGCTGGCCAGCCTGCTGCAGCCCAGTTCTCTAGACCAGAAAGGCCTTAGCGCCCTGCACTGCAGATGCCCTCTCCCTCAGGTATCAGTCCTTAGGAGGCTAAATTCAGTAGTTTGCTGGATGCTTGCGCAGAGATCCGGCTTCCCGCAGCCTCTGCCACGCCGCGCTCCGTGGGGCGCAGAGCAAGAGCAGGCAAGCTGCGAGACAGCTATTAATATCCCCACTTCACAGACGAAAAGGGGAGGCTGGGCCCCATCTCCAGTCTCACTCCTGATCAGGCAGCCAGGAAGTGGCAGCCCCCAGTGCCAGCCCAGGCCTTCCTGCACATTCACAGGGCCCTTCCGAGGACCCTCAGCGGTGTTCCGTACTTTTTTATTTTTTATTTTTTTTTAACTCTAGTAGCAATTCCTGAGGCCCAGGAGGTGGCTCAGTGGATAAAGATCTTGCTGTACAGACTGGAGACCCAGAGTTTGGATCCTTAAAACTCCTGTGCAAGCCATGCCGGTGTACCAGCTTCGGTAATCTCAGCACTTGGGAGGAAGCGACTTTCGACTTCCGGTTTCCAACCTAGTCCCCTGGCCAGCTGGACTAGCTGAATCGGGACTCCCAGTTTAGAGAGAACCTACTTCAAAAATAAGATGGACAGCGATACTCACAGGAACATGCGTACGGACACACCACATGTGCACACACATGCAGAAAAGAGGAACAAATAAAAATTAAGATTCGTACAACTCAGACCATGTGGTTCCTGCTCCGTCAGGTGCCTTTGGGTTGGGACAGAGAAACAGGATCTACCAGTCTGGCTATACGACACTGCTATTGGCTTTTTATATAGATATGTGCCGTCCTTGCATATGGTTCAACACTTCATTTCTTTCTTTCTTTTTTGTTTTGTTTTTTTGTTTTTTTGTTTTTTTGTTTTTTCCAGACAGGGTTTCTCTGTGTAGCCCTGACTGTCCTGGAACTCACTCTGTAGACCAGGCTGACCTCGAACTCAGAAATCCAACACTTCATTTCTTTATAAGACTGGTATCTCCTTGTGTGGTGTTGAAAGAAGGGGGCCCGTGTCAACTCCACCCGGGGCAACAGCCCCTACCACAGGATGATTTAACGGAAATAGAGTTGTAAACAGTGGCCAGATTTAAGCACAGAGCCTCTCATTGTCAGAACCTTAGAGCAGGGGGGGGGGGGATTTTCTATGTAGGCCGTGCGTATATAAATGTATGTATAATTTATGCAATATTTCTCCTATTCGCGCTGTCTACTTAAGCTATCCATTAAAGCCCATCGCATTAATTTAATTGAAAAATTCTGGGGGAATTGTATTAGGTTTTTTTCCCCATTAAATTAACATTACAGCCTTCAAATAGATGTCCTGCATGAACATTGTTGCTAACGAAATTATTATGCAAATTGAAGTCTGGCCTTTCTGGACTTGGCCACCAGCCTCTCCTCTTCCTCCCCCTGCCTTGACCACTTTAATTTGATTACCCTTAGCCCCAAGTGGCAGGCTGGGAACGTGGAAGGGAAGGCCTGGTGGAAAGCAGGCACGTGTGGCTCTGGGACTGGGCCTCCGCCAGCAGGGCAGCTTGGCTCTGGATTCAAGACAGTTTTGAACACACTCCCGCCTCACCTGTAGAAAAAAGGAAAGGTAGACACTGCCTTCCCGACTCCAACCCCCAGATACCCTCAGTCCCGCCAAACAGGCACATGAGGCCAAATGTACAAACAGTAAGGAGCCAGGTCAGGGTGGCAAGTCCAGGTGCTGCATCAGAATGAGATTTGATCCTTGAGTGACATGGGGACCTGGAGCCAGTGTCAGGACCCCCGGAAAATGAGGTGTCACACCTGCATGGGAAGCTGGAGGAGGACAAGAGGTCAGGAAGGCTAATGGGATCCGTGTTTGTTTACTTTCCCCTCTATCCATCCATTCACCCACCTATTCATCCATCTATCCACCCATCTTCTCACCCATCAAACAATCCATTTATCTGTCCACCCATCCACCCATCCATCTACCCATCCACACAATGACCTGCCTATCAATCCATTCACCTACCTACTTACCCATCCATCCATCTACCCACCTATCCATCCATCCAACCATCCACCTGTCCACACATCTGTCCACTCACCTATTACCTGTTCATCCATCCATCCATCATCCACCAGCCATTCCATTATCTATCCATCCACTCTTTTATTCATCTATCTACCTATCTACCCATCAGTCCACCCATCTATCCACCCACCCACCCATCCATCAGTCCATCCACCTACCTACTCATCCACCCACCCATCCACCAAATACTCACCCATCCATCCATATCTCCACCCACCCATCTCTCTACCCATTTATCTATCCACCTACCCACCCACTGAAACATTCACTCATCTATCCACCCAACCATCCATCTACCCATCCATCCACTTATCCATCTACCCAAACATCCATGCATCTACCCATCATCTGCTCTTCCATCAACCCATACACCCATCTACCTATCTACCCATCTGTCCATCAGTCTGTCCATCCATCTATATATCCCCTCATTATCCGCACATCCATCCACCCATCTACTCATCTACCTATCCACCTATCCATCATCCACCTACCTATTCATCCATCTACCTATCTGCCCATCCATCCATGTATCTATCCATCCATCCATCATCCATCACCCGTCTATCCAGACCCCTGTTCTGCACTTGTCCATGTACAGCAGGTCACGGCAAAGTCAACAGAAGAACCAAATGTCAAGTCTGCAGCTGCATGTCAGGGTAGGGATATGAGGGAGATAAACAGGAAGACAAGTACATCTAAGTCTTGGGGTATGTGATGACACTCCAGCCAAGGACAGATGACATCAGTAGCTGAGCCCCCCCATAGTTATGTTATATAGTGGTGGCATAGCTGCTTAGTATGTTGAAGGACAGTCTGTCACAATCATACCACAGGAAAGTCACTAAAGAATAGATTCTGTCATTCAGTGACCTACGACTCTACAGGGTGACAAGGGCTCGCATTTCAAGTGTGGCAACTTTGGGCTGGAGAGATGGCTCAGTGGTTAAGAGCACCAACTGCTCTTCCGAAGGTCCTGAGTTCAAATCCTGGCACCGACATAGTGGCCCACAACCATCAGTCATGGTATCTGATGCCTCTTCTGGTATTTGAAGACAGCTACAATGTACTCACATATCATAAATAAATAAACAATAATAAATAAGTATTTTTTTAAAAAGTCCACTCCCCCCACCCCCGTATCCTATAAAAAATGTTTCAAGTGTGGCAACTTGCATTCAGATCACCAGAATGTGCTTAAAACATGAGTTATGGCTGGGGTAGGTGGATCTCTGTGAGTTCATGGCCAGCCTGGTCTGTGTAGTAAGTTCCAGGCCAGCCAGGACTATACACAGAACGAGTGAGACCCTGTTTCAAAAGAGAAGGTGGGGCTGAAGCTGTAGAGCACTTGCTCTTCATGTATGAAGTCCTAGGTTCAATCTCCATTCACCACCTCAAAAAAGAAAGGAAAGAAAGAAGAAAAGAAAAGAAAAATAGACACACACAAATTGTGGACAATGACTGAGGAATGACACCCAGGGTTGTTCTCTGGCTTCCATGTGAATGTACACACACACACACACACACACACATTACACTAAGAAAATGAAAATGCAGCCCAGGGTGCATTGTTATTGTACTAATACCATCACTCAAGAGGCTTACACAGAAAAGTCTCTACAAATCTGAGACCAGCCTGGGGTACATAATAAGCCCCAGGTAGCCCAGGCTACATAGCAGGGTCCTGCCTTTTTTTCTTTTCTTTTTTTTTTTAAGATTGATTTGTTTATTATATGCAACTATACTGTAGCTGTCTTCAGACACACCAGAAGAGGGTGTCAAATCTCATTACAGATGGTTGTGAGACACCATGTGGTTGCTGGGATTTGAACTCAGGACTTCTGGAAGAACAGTCAGTGCTCTTAACCGCTGAGCCATCTCTCCAGCCCAACAGGGTCCTGTCTTAAGGAAGAAAGAGGCACACATTCAGAAATAAAAGTGAAATGCAGTGGTAATCCCAGGACACATCTCACTTCAGGACTTCAGACCTTGGTTTGACACCCAAGATGTTTTTACTGAATGATGTGTGAATCTTTGCCCCAAAGAGATGTTCAAGAATGTCTTCAATGGTGTTACTCGTGACAGCTCTGGTGTAGATATGACCCAATGCTGGCAAATCAGGACAGACGTGAAGTGGGGCCCAGACACACAACGCTGTAACACAGAGATGTGGGGCGCTGACTGGCAATGGAGATGGGAAAAGCCACAAGGTCTACGATGACTCTTCCTGCCACTGGGTGACAGAGAGTATATTCTGAACCTATGGTCTAAGGGGCAAAGACAGTTACAAGGAGAGAAGCTGAATTAGTGGCAATCATCAATGATGGTGGTAAAGATGCCTTGGTGGGCCTGGTCTGGATCTTAACCTAGTGATGAAGACACAGCTGGGAATATTAGCTGACTGCGCATCTTTTCGTAATATGTATAGATGTAAATGTTTGCTCTTTAAAGATAGCTAGGACCATGTTCTATTGCAAAGGTTGAGTACAGATTAGCCCTGAGTCAGATCTGATCCATTAGCTCTGTTGTCCATTCCCTTGCCTGTTGCCTGAGGCAGTTTTCATCTTACAGTTACAGATGCATGGCTGCACCAGAGGTTGTGTGTGTGTGTAGCCCATAGAATTTCAAGTACATACTGGCTGTCCTTCGACCACAAGAGTCCCTTCCTTCTATAGAAATTCCTTTTAAGGCCTTAGGAGTGTATTCTATGTGCACTAGGAAAGGATCAGGGTCATTTTCTCAGGGAAAGTGTTGGCTCTATTGAATGACAGTCCATTTGACCTACCTTAGACGTGTCCTGTCAGATCTTCCTGGCCTGGGTTGTTTTGAGGGACTCAAAGTTTCCAGAGCCTCAAGCTTGCAAGTTTTAAAGCTTCTGTCACTGAGCTGTGGCCCCCAAACTCCATCTTGAAGGTTCTCCTTTAGGAGGACAGCTCCTTACTTCCAACCTTCAGGGGATTGCCAACCTCATCTGATTTGCCTGGAAGTTTCTCTCCTAATTTTGTTTCTAAAAGTCATGATTTTTAGAATCCATGAAAGTATTTCCTATCTTTTTGTAAAAAGTTCAGAATAAAAAAAGACATGCCTTTAATTCCAAGAACTCAGGAAGCAGAGGCAGGAGGATGGCTATGGATTCCAGGCTGGCCTGGTCTATAGAGTGAGTTCTAGGTCAGCCAGGACTACACAGTGAGACTTTTTGTCTCTCTGTCTCTCTGTTTCTTTCTCCCTGTCTCTGTCTCTCTGTCTCTGTCTGCCTGCCTGTCTGCCTGCCTGCCTGTCTGTCTGTCTGCCTGCCTGCCTGTCTGTCTGTCTGTCTGTCTGTCTCCCTGTCTCTCTCTCTCTCTCTCTCTCTCTCTCACACACACACACACACACACACACACACACACACACACACAATCTTCAGGAGGCTGAGGAGATGACTGTCGTTCTTTCAGAGGGCTTACGTTTGGTTCCCAACATCGGTGTTGTGTAGCTCCTGGGAATTCAGTGTGCTCTTCTGGCCTTTGAGGCACATGCTCACAGAAAGATGGTCATACATACACAGAATTAAAAGTAGAATCCTTCTTTAAAAGTGTTTAAAATAAAGTTGGCTTTCTGCTTCCTCCCAGGCATGATAACAATCTGTTATAAGTTAGAGTGGTGGCACCCAACAATAATCCTAGCACTCAGGCAGAGGCAGGAGGGTCAGGAGTTCAAGGCCAGCCTCTTCTACCTAACAAGCTTAAGGCAAGCTTAGGTTACTTGAAGCCCTGTCCGAAATAGTGTGTGTGTGTGTGTGTGTGTGTGTGCTGAAGGGTGGGGGGAGAGGGGAGGCAGTTTTGTATAGATGTTTGCTTACTGTTTTATTTCTTCATAAAACCAGAAAAGCACTGGCAGAACTGGACCGTTTTCCTTTGTAATAAAAATGGGACCGCACCAGCATCCTTCCTATTTAACAAGCTGTTGTGAGCTTTTCCCCAGCCGTACTCTCTTCCAGATCAAGCCGTAGTCCCCAATGGCTGTGCTGTACTCCTTTGTGTAAATACAACGTGGTTTGCTCAGCCCACTCCCCATTCATGGACACCCAGGCCCTACCATGATGTTCTTCTCAAACTGTTACAAGCCTTCCTCCAATAAGAATCTTTATATTGTTCTATAAAGATTATATCTGGATATTTTCATGTCCCGTGGATATATTCTCAGAAGTGGGAATGTAAAGCCAGCTTTAAAAACAAAACAAAGCCCACCGTTGAGTTTCCAGGGTGTCATAACCACGTCAGCCCCCTCATGCTTCTGTGGGAAACTGGGTTTGTTGCCCCGCCTCCCTTTCTCCCCGCACCCCTCTTCCCACTGGTAAGATTTTCATTCTTACCAATCTCATAGGTTAAAAAAAAAAAAACCAATACCTCAGGATTCTCGTTTGAAGCTCCCAGACACAGAGAGAGCATCTTTCCACACACTCATTGGCCATTTTATGGTTCTCCTTCTGAGAGCCACAGCGTTGACTCCTGGTCTTCCTGGTTAAAGGGGTCTTTTTCTTATTCATTTGCAAGCTCTGTTGTAAGTTAAGGGTGGGAATACTTTATTACTTAGATGGCTGTACATATTCTCTGTTTATGATACATGTTCCCATGGTTCTGGTTTTAATGAAAAACTATTTGTTTTCCCCCGTGGGGATATGACCAAGGGGACTTACCATCCAGTGCCTACCCGGACCTCAGTTGCAAAAAGGACACAGACTAAGGGTTGTTTAAAGCAATAATAACTTGTAAGCGTTTTCCAATGGTAAGGAACCCAAGTGTTGCTTTTAGAATTTCTGGGCAAGTTATTTTAAAATTAGATTGATTTATTTTACATTAGGTATGTGTCTTGTCTGCATGTATGTCTGTGTACCATGTGCACGCCTGGTGCTTGTGGAGGCCAAAGAAGGGCATTGGATGTCTTGGAACTGGAATTACAAATGGCTGTGACCTATCACAACATAGGTGCTGGGAATCAAACCCTGGTCCTCTGGAAGAACAGCCAGTGTTCTTAACCACTGAGCCATCTCTCCAGATCCACTTTCCTTCCTTCCTTCCATCCTTCCATCCTTCCTTCCTTCCTCCCATCCTTCCTTCCTTCCTTCCTTCCTCCCATCCTTCCTTCCTTCCTTTCTTCCTCCCATTCTTCCTTCCATCCTTCCATCCCTCCTTTCTTCCATCTTTCCTTCCATCCTTCCTTCCTTTCTTCCTTACTTTCCCTTTTGAGAAGATCTCACCATATAGTCCCAGTTAATCTCGAGCTGTCCCCTGCCCCACCCCATGTTCCTGCTTTTCCTCTTGAATGCTGAGATTCAAACAAATTCCCTTTTTTCTATGCAGTACCAGATTTCAGAAGGACATCTCCATACAAGTATATATACTTGACTATGTTGAACAAGTCATTAGTTTTTGAGAAAGGATTTCATGTAACCCAAGATGGCCTCCATGACCATGAGCTCCAGATCCTCCTGCCTCTATTTGTGTGGTTTTAAATGAAGGGTCTTAACATGTCAGACATGCAGCCTATCAAGTGGACTTACATTTCCAGTCCCAAACAACTTTGTGTGTGTGTGTGTGTGTGTGTGTGTGTGTGTGCATGCGTGCATGTGTTTGGTTTGATTTGGTTTGGTTCGGTTGGCTTTGGTCTTGGGTTTTTCCAGACAGGGTTTCTCTGTGTAAGCCTGGCTGTCCTAGAATTAGCTCTGTAGACCAGGCTGGCTTGCAACTCACAGAGATCTGTGTGCCTCTGCCTGTGATTGAAGATGAGTACACCACCACCTGGTTCCCAAACAAATTCTTAATAGAGCTGACACAGGAGTTGCTGGCTGAACCCAGGTGGACTTCCCCCTGCCAAGGATCTATCCAATCCCACCACAGTCTCCAAGCCCCCCTCCCCAGCCCTCAGCTGCCAATATTCTATGGAATCTAGTTTGAGGATCATCAGACTGTTTTCTCCTTATGGATTTAATCACCCTTTTCTAGCATGCTCCAGAGAACATCAAGTAAGGTATTAACAAATGCTTAGTGAAGGAGAGACTCCAACATTGTTCTGGCACACACACCCTCCTCCCTTTCAGACTGAGAACAGTTTGATTCTTTTGAGATAAAAATGTCAGGGGGTGGTGTGATAACTTAGGGAGTGAAGTGCTTATCTTACAAACATGAGGGCTGAGTTCAGATCCTCAGAAGGAACCACATAGGAATCCAGTCATAGTGCTGAGCTCCTGCAGTCCCAGCTTGGTCAGAGAAGCTGAGACAGTGGGTCTCCGGGAGATCATGGGTCAGCCAGGTCACCTTGTGTGGTAAACTTCCAAGTCAAAGAAAAGCCCTGTCTCAAACACAAAGGGATGACTGAGGAAGGACACTTAAGGTTGTTCTCTGACCTCCACACACACTCTGTCCATGTGCACCCATAGTAACACACGCGCGCACAGACACACACACACACACATACACACACACAGAGGCACACACGGTGGTGGTGGTGTTAGTGTATCGACTCATGGGATCTGGACACAGGACACAGACAAGCATATACCCTTTATTTCTTCTCCTTGGTGATGACCAAATGACAGTGACCGAGCTTGGTATATCAACATCTCTCCAGGTGCCACTTTTAGGCCTTCTGACTTCTCTGAGCTAGTGTGAGATAGGATCTATGGCAAAAAGGGGTCTTGTCTGATGTCTACAGAGATGATCCCCAAAGAATACAGTCCCCTTCTTTGTTTCTTAGTGTGCTGGCTAGTTTGGGGTCAACTTGACACAAGCTAGAGTCATCTGAGAGGAGGGAGCCTCAATTGAGAAAACACCTGTACAAGATCAGGCTATAGGCAAGTCTGTAGGGCATTGTCTTATTTAGTGATTGATGGGGGAGGGCCAAGCCCATTGTGGGTGGGGCCAGACCATTGTGGGCAGGGCCATCCCTGGGCTGATGGTCCTGGGTTCTATAAGAAATCAAGCTAAGCAAGCCATGAGGAGCAAGCCAGCAAGGAGCATCCCTCCATGGCCTCTGCATCAGCTCCTGCTTCCAGACCTGCTTGAGTTCCTGTCCTGACTTCTTTTGATATCACACTGGGTTATAGAATATAAACCGAATAAACCCTTTCCAAAACAAGTAGCTTTGGTCATGGTGTTTTATCACAGCAATGACAACCCTGACTAAGACCTTTAGGAACAGACATTGTGGGCTCCTTGGTGACATCTAGTTACAACTTGCTTGAAACTTGCAATTTCATTGCATTGCACTGATGACTGTCTCCTTCATCCTTATTTCTTTGGAAGGATCTTTTTAAAAATAAACAGACAGTAAGCATTGCTTTACTTTTAATTTTTTTAGATTTATTTTTATTTTATATGTGTGTGTGTGTGTGGTGTGTGCGTGCATGAGTGTGTGTGTGTGTGTGTGTGTGTATACATGCCATGTGTGCATGTGTGTCCTTGGGGGCCAGAAGTTTTCAGATCCCCTGAAGCAGAAGTTACAGGTGGTTGGAAACCTTCTGACCTGGGTGTGTCACAAAGCAAACCGGAAGTCATCTCTCCAGAGGGTTTTAATGAAAGGTGTTCTAAGCAGGATGTGGTGGTTTGAATAAAAATAGCCCCCATTGGCTCATATTTGAATGCCTAGTTACCAGGGAGCAGACCTGTTCAAGAAGGATTAGGAGGTGTGGCCTTACTGGAGAAAGTGTGTTAATTGGGCTGGACTTGGAGGTTTCATAACGGATGGCAGAATCTCTCTCTCTCTCTTCTTCCCTACCTCTCTCTCTCCCTCCTTTCTTCCCCATGTTCTCTGCCTGCTGCATGTGTATCAGGATGTAATGCTCACAGACTGCTGATCTAGTGCCAGCCTCTTTTCTCCCTGCCTTGATGATCATGAACCCCTCTGAAACAAGACCCCAACTAGATGCTTTTACAAGTGTTGCCTTGGCCACGGTGCCTCTTCATAGCAGTAGAGCAGTGACTGAGACACAGGAGATTGGCGGTGGTTACAGGACTATCTTTCTAGCTCCCTAGTAAGGACGAAGAAAGGGTACAGACACAGCTAGCTTTGGAAAGCCAAAACCTCACTCGCACCCCTCGTGGAAAAGGGAACGTATTAACCTGGACGGATCCGTGGGTCCAGGTCTTCATTGGAAGATCCTCAGGTTCTTGCACGGTCGTGGCCAGAGAAACATACTGGGTTGCTTTTCTGCAGGATGTCTCAGATTCTTTATCGTGCTAGTGTGGACTGTGTGGGTGGTGCCCCACTTTCCCTTGTTCTTGAAATTCACACGGGCAAAGTGTTCCTGAGAACCACAGCCCAGATATGCCCACTAGAAAAAAGCTGAACTTAATAGTCTTAAAATTGTCTCTTGACAAAACCAGATCCTCAGAGAATTATAGGTATCACATGGTTCTGGTCACTTACAGATTGCTGGTGTTGGAGATTGCCTGACCTGAACAGAGGAATGGGACAGAGAACCCAGGGTACAAACTTTCTATTGTTTTTTATCACAATCCAAAACAAATACAAAACAAAAACAACAACAAACCAAAACCAAAAAACCCTTTCATTGTTTGCTCATCCCAGCACTTGTTGAAGGACAATCAAGAGTCCAAGGCCAAACTGGTGTATACACCCTGATGAGACCAGCATGGGCTGCATAAGACTCTCAGAAAACAAACAGAAGCCCGAGTACAGCTTGTTGCTAGTAATAACCGAATTTTCCTAAGCATCAAGCTCACTTATATCCAACACAGGGAGCACTAAAACGCTTTAAACTAAAACTAAGTTAAACTAAACTAAGAGCACTTAAACTAAGAGCACATCGGAGGATGTGTTGGTGTGGGAACAATGCCGGGAGGTCTGGGGGGAGGAGCGCCAGTTATGGGTGGGGTTGGTGGGGGAGGGGGGGTCTGGGTGAGATCTCCACTCGGTGGGGCAATTGCTTGAGATTGCGTGGAGTGTGTGGCTGCGCTCATGAGACCGGCAGAATTCAGGATCTACCAAAGAGGATGACCATGAATTGCAGAGACTTTCCTGGGCTTGGGGGATGGAGTGGCACATGACTCGGTTCATAAGGGACGTACTGTTAAGTTTCAAACCTACCTGGGCAGAGTTGCCTATTTAACATATCAAAGAGATCCTGGCCTCTAGGTCCTCCCAGGTTCAAGGCGTGGCAGGCATAACCCCGCCCTCTTCCCATGAACTCCCCAGCCCAGGGACTGGGCTGCCTGCCTGACTCCCAGAGGTTTTGGTTACTCCTCCTCTTTTGCTCCTTTTGAGCCTTAGGCCTCCTGGCTGCTGTGCTTGGTTCCCCTCGCTTTCCTCTCTCCCCACACAGTTCAGGGTCATGACCACTCCCGACTCTCCTAGATGTGTCTGATTCTGGTTATGCTCCCCCACCATACCTAGGAGTACTCATGCCCTATCCTTTCTGTTTTATTTCTTTTCTTTCTTTCTCTCTTCCTCTCTCTTTCTTCTTCTTCTTTTTTTTTCTTTCATTCACTTGCCTTGTAAGTGTGAGGACCTGGGTTCAACACTGTGTGAAAAACCTGAATTTTTCACATACTTGTAATTCCAGAGCTGGAGAGAAAGAGACAGGTCCACCCCCTGGACTCACTTACCACGCTAGCTTAGCTTTCTTGTCCTGTTCCAGGTCATCACCATCACCCTGGGGCACAGAGCAACGGGAAGCCACTGGGTCACGGCCTGCTAGTTTGAGAACTGAATCCATTCATTCATTTGGGAAAGCAGTAATTGACTAAGCACCTCCCATCGAGTGGGCGTGGCACAGAGACGCCAGGATGTGCAATTATCCCTGTCTTTAAATCCTGTGAACACTTCCCTACTGGGAAAAGAGGTTTCAGAGAGTCTTCAAATCTCTTTCCTACTTGCCTGGGGGAGGAACTTCAAAGATTGGATCCTTCCACCAAGCCCTTGATGGAATGCTTGTGGGAAGCCAGAGACACAGGCGTCCTTATTCCCAGAATTAGGCTCACACGGTACTTTAGCTTTCTGTTCCTTCTGCGCCCTTTCCAGTCCCCCTCATTTCTCCTCCCCGTTTCCCTCCCCCTTTCTTCTCCCTGTCTCTTAGCTCTTCATCCCTCCTTCTTTCTCTCCTTCTCCACTCCCCTTCCCCTCCCCTGCCTCCCCCTACCCTCTTCCTCTTCCTCTTTCTCCTTTTCTGTTTCCTCTTTCTAAAGTGTCCTCCTCGCATAGCAGGCCAATCGGATTCTCCAGGGTGGAGTTATGTTCCTGACTATTTGGTCCGACTTCAAATTCCCCTTGAAGTCAGTGTGATCCAGAAAAAAGTAATGTTGGGGGAGATTTTAAATATCTCAGTTGGAGATCTTTGAAGGCATAAACACACACACACACACACACACACACTTAAACTAATCCTCACTCACACTGACACATATACACACACTCTCGTACACATGTGCACACTAACATGCACACTCACTCACACACTAACACACACACACATACCCACTCTCACACACATACGCATTCTCATACTCACACACAAACACACACTCACACATACTCTCATAACACATCCATACACACGTTCTCTCTTATATACACACACTCTCACACACACTCACACATACTCACACACACACACACACACACACACACACACACACACACACACACATTTCCTTTAGCCTCTGGGGAAAAGTGGGAGCAATGGAATTCTTCAGAACAATTGCAGGGAATCTCTTTATCTTGATGGAATTAGGCTGCTTAATCAACTAGCCCGGAGCCACCTTGGACTCCCTCTGGAAACACACTCCACGAACATTTTCTTCCTGTTACTCAGCAGGCAAGAGAGAGAGATATTTTCCTTCGGGTGCTGCCCCTGAGACACAGGTTCAAGCTTGCCCTTCTCCACCAAGCCAGCTTAATTTTCTGGAAGTCTTCCTTGAACGTCAGCAGCCCCGGGGCTCTATGTGCAAAGAGCAAGCTCTCAACTGTCATTTCTGGCCAGATGAGAAGATTCTGCTGTTTCTGCGAGCCTACAGGGGGATT
Source organism: Apodemus sylvaticus (assembly GCF_947179515.1). Taxonomy (NCBI): domain Eukaryota; kingdom Metazoa; phylum Chordata; class Mammalia; order Rodentia; family Muridae; genus Apodemus; species Apodemus sylvaticus. Next base: position 50,750,378 of record NC_067493.1, on the reverse strand, counting down.
ACTGTGAAGGTCTGCTGGCAGGCAGGGCAGCATGCCTGGGAGAGAGAATCAGAAGGTCTAGAGGTTCCATAGCAGGAAGCTAGCCAGGGCTCTGAGTTCAAACCCCACCCTAGGGAAAGCTGTTGGGTTCAGCTCACCTTCCCCTTGGGGAACAGCCTGTGACTTCTCTAGTCACACCCGTGCTCTCCTTTCTTCTGGAAAAAGCAACTTAATATGAGGATCATTAGCCAAGGTAGCTTGCCTTCCTCTGGCCAAGAGGTAATCTCACAATTGTGACCACGCCAGATGAGGTTCTCTCAGAAATTAGAAGGACTCTGTAGCCTCCGAGCAAATCCACCAAGGCGTCTGGAAACCTCCCTGGGAACTCTGGGTCTCCACAGCTGGGACAATCCCTGTGCCTTTCTAAGGCTGTTTGGCTATTACTTTTATGTTTTAAAATCTCTCTGGGAGCTTCCAATTCTGTTGCTGTTGTCTGTCTGTCTATCTCTTTCTCTGTGTGTGCATGTGTGCATATGTGTGTGCACATGTGTACATGTGTGTATATGTGTGTGTGTTTATGCCTGTGTATGTGTGTGCATGTGTACGTATATGTATGTATATATGTGTGTGTGTGTGTGTGTTGGGGGGGGGGTTTCAGGGTTTCACACATGCCAGGCAAGCCTTTTTACCACTGAGTTATATCCTAGCCCCCCCCCTTTTTCTTGCTGGTTTACATTGCTTTCTTCTTCCCTCTCTCCCTCCCTCTTCCCCCTCGTTTACTCCTTCCCTCCCCCTTCCCCCCTCCCCCCTTTGCTCCTTCCCTCCCTCCCTCCCTCCCCCTCCCCCCTCATTTGCTCTTTCCCTCCCCCTTCCCCCTCCCTCCCTTTGCTCCTTCCCTCCCTTCCTCTCTCCCTCCCTCCATCTATTCAAGTTAGCCAGTCAAATTCTGCCTCTGGCCAAGGTGACTGTTCCTAGGGCTGTTTGCCAGCTGAACACAACCAGATACTGGCTACAGCCGAGTAGAGCTGAGAGTTCTGGAAAGAGAACTAACTGAGCCGGGCCCAGCTTTCTGCCTGGAAAGATGCTTGAGGTTGTGACACAGGGGTGGGGATGGGGGTGCAGAGCTCAGGAGAGTGTGGCCTCCTCACGATGGGACAGAGGGTTGAAGAGGTTGGAGTTTGTGAGGCTATATCCCAAAGAGTCACTCACTTAATTGCACCATAAATTGGCACGGGGGACTCATCGGGCCAGAGACTGAATGCCAAGTTGCTCGGGCATTGGGCAACATGCTACAGAGTTGGCAGAGTGTGGTGGCTGGTATGGTGTGGGCCAAGTCATTTCGGGAGTGCTCCTGGGTCTGGGGACGTTCAAGTTCTAGCAAGCAAAACAGGCACAATGGCTTAAATAGCCAAGGCATTTCCTGGAGGCCACGGAGAGGCTGTACCTGAGTGGCGGGGCTAAAACAGGTCTCAGAGGTGGGATTGTGGGGGGAGACAAAGAAACAAATGTGGGAAAGTCAATTTTTTCAACTACTTGCCCAAACAAAATTTCAGAGGATAAAAACTAAAGCAGGGAATCTGTGGTCTGAGGCACACACAGTGTCTAGCCCTGGAAGAAGCACTGAGTGTGCTCCCCGCCCACCCCCCACCCCAAGAGAACATCTTCAAATGCCCAGAGCCACTGAACAGAGGAGGAGGGATTTGGAATGGTTTCATAAATAAAGCTAGAGGTATAAGGGAGAGGGAGGTGGGGAGACGGCTCAGTAAAGTGCTTGCCTGAGAACCCAAGTTCAAATCCCCAGAATGCATGTAAAAGTAGGATGCTGTACTGGGTAGTTCTATGTCAACTTAACTCAAGCTGGAGTTATCAGAGAGAAGGGAGCCTCAACTGAGAAAAAGCCTCCATAAGATCAGACTGTAGGTAAGCCTGTAGGACTTTTCTCAATTGGTGATCGATGGGGAGGGGCGTGATGGGATGACCCCGCCCACTGTGGGTGGGGCCATCTCATTGTGGGGAGGGTCCAGCCCACTGAGGGCGGGACCATCCCTGGGCTGGTGGTCCTGGGTTCTATAAGAAAGCAGGCTGAGCAAGACATCGGGGGCAAGTCAGTAAGCACCCCCCTCTCCATGGCTTCTGCATCAGCTCCTGCCTCCAGATTGCTGCCCTGTGTGAGTTCCTGCCCTTACCACTTTTGATGATAAACTGTGTTATGGAACAGTGAGTGAAACAAACCCTTTCCTTCTAAAGTCGCTTTTCATCATGGTGTTATCACAGCAATGGTGACCCTAAGAGAGATAGGGTTAAAATAGTCTGCAATCCCAAAGCCATGGAGACAGATATACGAAAATACAAGGGGTTCACAAGCTGCCCAGACTAAATGAATTAGCGAGCTTCAGATTCAGTGACTGTTTCAAAAAAGAAAAAAATATATATGGTGGAGGGGCTGGAGAGATGGCTCAGCAGTTAGGGGTTCTTACTGCTCCTCCAGAGGTCCTGAGTTCATGGCTCAACACCTACATTACTCAGCTCCCAATGGCCTGTAACTCTGCTTCTGGAGAGGTGCCATGACTGGCATCTGTGGGTCCCCGCCTGCACACAGACACACATCACACACGTGTTACTAAAGAGAAGAAAAATAAATCCTTTAAAAAATGAAGTAGAAGGCAACTGAATAAGACATTGGATGTTGACTTCTGGCCTCCAAGTGTGGGTGCACACACATACGTGCACACACATACACATATGCACACAGACATACTACACACATACACTTACACATGTATACATACATACACATATATACACACTCATACATACATTCACACATACACATGTATACACACATACACACACATGCTCACATGCATACATACATACACACATACATACACACATTCACACATGCATATATATATACACTCACACATACATACACATGTACACACACACTCACACATATACCCATACTCACACAATACCGACATTCACATACACATACACACACACACACACACACACATACTTACAGACATACTCACATATGCATACACACATGCATATACACTCACACACACTCACATATGTATACACTAAAACATATACATGTATACATACTCACACGCATACACACTCATACACCCACACCACATACAAATAAAAAAGGGGGAGTATAAAGAACAGAGGAATGGCAAGGAGCGGAGATTGTTTAAAAATGGATGAAGAGGAAGAAGCACCAATCGGAACGTCAATATTAAATAGTTTAACAGCGCACTAAAGACTGCGAAAGAAAAATATCAGTCCATTAATGGCATGGAAGACGTTATTCAAACGGAAGAGCAAGGAGAAAAAAAATATAATTTACAGACTGGCAAACCAGATGCGTAGCTGGACCCCCAACAGGGAGTGCGGTGGGCAAAAGCAAACACAGGAAACGAAAATTCCAACACCAAGTCGGGGTTAGGGTAAGGGGCTCACTGTGGAGGCCCCAGCACGGACAACCTGGGGAGTCCCACGGTGGGCAGCCTAAGTCACCGGCAAACTGGTGTTCCCTCTTGGGCTTTTTAGTCTCTCCAGTGAAAGAATTTAGAAACAGACTCAGTAGGAAGCACACAGAGAATTTTGTTAGAGTTTGAAAGAAAATGACAGGGCAGGCCGGAAATGTCCACAGCCTCTGGGAAGGGGATACAGAGAGCGCGGGGCGGGGGCTGCGGCAGGGGCTGTGTGTTCAGTAAGGGAGATCAGCAAACATGGCGGCAGGCCACGTAGAGGAAGGGGTCAGGGCAGATGCAGAGAGAGATCCTAGTAAAGCTCAAAGTGCCAGAGGAAACGTACTTCAGCTTCCGTCTGAAAGAGACAGGAGGCAAGTCCTCCTTCTGAGTGGGAGGTGTGGGCCTGGCACACCAGCTCCTCGGCTCCTCTCCATACACGGGCATCTCCGCTGTCTCCGGTGCCCACGTCTCTGCTCTCGGTCATGTAGCATCCTTCTGCCAGCTCCTGCCCAGCAGCCGATAACCCACCTCATGGCAGAGCCCAGAGCAATCGAGTTGCCTTTCGCCGATCTCTTAGTCACTTTGCTCAACTCGTTCGGTCTGGATCACACACCCATCCTGAATCACAAAGTCCTGACTCTGTCTAGCCTGGTTCTGGATCACAAACCTACCCCATAAATAAGAAAGTTGGAGAGAGATGGTCTCCCAGTACTAGATGCCATCCTAGACGCTGGACGGGCAAACCATAGGCATTTACTAACCCCTGCAAAGCAGTCTAGGGAGAGCCGCCGAGCAAGCGGCCTCCGAACGTGGCTGGAACACAGAACTCCCTTTATCTTTGCTACGGTATCAGGAGAACCACTTGTTTGTTTGTTTGTTTGTTTATTATTTATTTATTTATTTATGCACGTAGCCCAGGCTGGTCCCAAACTCAAGGTGTAGCCAAGGATGACCTTGAACTTCTGAGTGCCCTGCCTTCCCCTGCTAGGAACAAAACCCAAGCCTTCCTGCACGTGAGGCAGGAACTCTACTGAAACTTTCTCCGCGTTCACCAGTGTATAGACACGGAACAGAGAGATCATTTAGCTTACACTTGGCCCCAGAGCAAGAGAAGGGCGGCGCTGAGAAGCAAACCCGCAGCCCAGTTCTCTGAGGCACCGTCCTCTGAGGCACTGTCCTCGGCTGCTTCACCTGGCCTGTCGCAGAGACAAATCTCCAGGTAGACAAATCTCCAGGTAGACAAATCTCCAGGTAGGACTGGGGCTCCTCTCTCCCCGACCTCAGGCCAGTAATGACCACCACCAGGGGAAAGAGAATTTCAGCAAAAAATAAAAAAATGATAATTTTTTTGTTTGTTTGTTTGTTTTTTGGATTTGGTTTTTTTTCGAGACAGGGTTTCTCTGTGTAGCCCTGGCTGTCCTGGAACTCACTCTGTAGACCAGACTGGCCTCGAACTCAGAAATCTACCTGCCTCTGCCTCTCAAGTGCTTGGATTACAGGCGTGCGCCACCACCGCCCGGTGATAAAAAGTATATTATGGCTGCCATCATCTGGATGAGAAAGAGAGTGGGGAGGGGGAAGGGAGGGGCAGGACCCAGCACTTGGCCTTCGAGCTCCACCAGTTTCTCGTAGCATGGAAAGGGGTCTTTGGAAGTTGGCAACTCTTGGATGCATCATGATAGTTGATATCTTTTTCCTCCATCTTCCCTATTGTCTTGCTAGGTGTCTATCCCTCGCCTCAGTCCCATAAGGACACTTTGGCACTGTGTTTAGCACCGTCTTGCTCCCCCAGAGAATCAATAGGATCAACAAAGACTTATTTTTTCCAAGTATAGTCCGTTTAAATAAGGTCTTACAGGCTCCGGGGGTTGTGTGTGTGTGCTCGACGGTGTCGTCTCTTTTATTACCTTGCATCGTTCTCTTTTGTTTTGCGGTTTTCTGCCTGTCTTTTCTGGAAGGTATGTGCTGCCGGCTTCTGTGGTTATTTTCGCCTAACAGCTGTGTTTCCGGCAAGCAGCTGAGGGGTTCTTCTGACTCAGCAAAACCAGAGAGCTAACTGTCGAGAAGCCGCTCAAGCGGGACTAGGAATAAAGATGCCCGTTCCTCGGGCATCGGCCCGCCCCCAGCTCCATTCGCCTCCTTCCCCGTGGGTACCTTTGAAAGCCTCATAAAGCGCTTTAAAAAACCTACCTCAACCTGTCTGCTCCAGGCCTGGATGAAAGCGGCCCTTGGCTAGGTTTTGCACAAACCGTAGATTCTAGAAAAGGAGAGCCCCTCTCCCTCATCCTCCTCTTCCTCGGGGATGGGGCGTGGGTGGGACTGAGTTGTCTTTTTCCATGGGAGCCTTGAAGTGAATGCAAAGGCAGTGGACCCTCCTTGTCTTCCCGGGGTGTGGCCTTCCTCAGGCTGACTAGGGATATCCACCAGCGTGAACTTGGCTGAGTTTCGTGGGGACCACTTCGAGCTTGCTTTGTCCACCCACGGGCCCAGATTTCTCACCCCCTACCTCAGACAGGAAGGGAATGAGATGGGAGAGGAATCCTGGGGCACCTAGGCGCCTGCAAAAGGCTTCCCGCGTGATGGCTGCCAGACAGCTGCCCTCAGAGCCTCGATGCTGCTGTTCTGAGAAAGAAAAGGAACAAATGATTTTTAGCACCGTCCTACGCATCCTTTGCAGCTGCTGATTGACTAACCCAAAAAGGCTGTCTGCCTCAATTCCCTACTTTGCCGCTTGTGCCCAAAGAGCCCTGCGAGCACTTTCTGCAAGGGACTCCCGCCTGGCGTGGGGGTATCGGCTGCTTAAGGATAGAGCCATGTTCATGTGTGTGTGTGTGTGTGTGTGTGTGTGTGTGTGTGTGTGTGTGTGTGTGTGTGTTTGCTTCTTTTTGCCACTCTGAAGCAAGATGGCAGCGGGAAATATTGCCCCATGGGCTTGGGTTTCTGGAATCTCTCACTGGGGAAAGGCTTGGGAGCTGCAGGGAGCTCCCAAAGTCATTGGTTTAATGGTACAGTTTGTGGAAATAAAGAAGTTGCTGACAGGGCTTGAAGTAAAAGACTGGAACAGAGCGCTGAGCCCTGGGGACTAGTTCCAGCCAGAGACGCGAGTTCCGGTCCTCTGTGACTATAGACTGATTCTGGGCGAGGGGCTTTCACACAGTCAGAGCGCAATGCTGGCCTTGATGTGCAACTCTCTGGGTTTCTGTTTTGTTACCTGTAAGAGCTGAAATGAATGGGGATGAATCACCCCCTGTCTCTCTTTCCCACGAGGTCTCACACAGCCAGGCTAGCCTTGAACTCACTGCATAGCAGCAGATGATCTCTTACTTCCCAGCCTCTGGCTCCTCAGTGCTAGGATTACAGGCTTGTGCTGTGGCTAGGACCCAGGGCTTTGTCCCCTGATAAGCAAGCACTCTGTTAACCGGAAGACCAAGTACTCTGTTAACCGGAACACGTTCTGGGTCTCGAACTGGGCTCTCCGTTAACTGGAACACGTTCTTGGTCTCGAACTGGCTTGTATGGGGGAAGGGGATGACACCAAACACTTGACAAAACTTAACCACATTCTTGGTAAGCCATAATGGAGTCTGCCAGACCCTATGGTGCCTCTCGGTCACGTGACCACAGCCCAGTTCTGCCTTCCCATCTTGCAGGAGATCTTCCCGCCCTTTGACTCTCTAACCCTGCAGGCAAACAGGGAGTCCACGTGTGGTCACAGTCTCCCACAGCCCTGAGCAGAGTGAGATGGGAGATCTTTGGGACTCCGGCTGACACAGTGAAGCCAACATCAGGAACTCCTGGGGGGAAAAGACATCTAACAGATTTCCAAGAGGTAAAAAATTGGAGCTTCATCCTGCAGGCATCTCCTCTTCATCTTGCAGAGGGAAAGATTGGCCTAAAGATGAAGCCAACTCACCAGCAAATGAGGAGAGGCTGCTAGTTATCGGAGCACACACACACACACACACACACACACACACACACACACACACGCACGCACACCCTGGCTGCCACCGAACCTGTTCCTTCCTGAGGGCTTCAGAACGTGTATTACTGGGGACGGTCCTTGTTTGGAGGCTCCGTGCAGAGTCCAATGGTAGCGGGCTTGCTGAACATGTGTGAGGCTCTGGGCTTCATTACCACAAGGAGTAGGGGGAGGCGTATCAAAGTCAGCACCAGTGACTCTCAAAGGAGATTCTGCACAGCCCTCCCGACCCCGGCAGGATGCCTGGAGGTATTTTTTGCCGGTGTTTCTGCTACTCGTGAGTGATTTTGAAAGTCCTGTAACACCCAGGGAAGGCCCACCATAGGTCACTATAAAGAAACCAACACCCGAGACAGCTCAGAGTTAGGAGAGCACTTTCAGTTCTTGCAGAGGACCCCAGCTGAGGTTGATTCTCAAAACCCACACTGGCCGGGCAGTGGTGGTGCACCCCTGTAATCCCAGCACTCTGGGAGGCAGAGGCAGGAAGATTTCTGAGTTCGAGGCCAGCCTGTTCTACAGAGTGAGTGAGTTCCAGGACAGCCAGGGCTACACAGAAAAATCCAGTCTCCAAAAAACCAAAAAAATAAAAAAATAAATAAATAATTAAAAAAAGACCCACACTGGATGGCTCCAGAGGATCTGGATACTTCCTGTAGCCTCCTCAGCTACTACACATCTGTGGCACACACCCACACCCACACCCTAATAAAAAAGAAACATACAAAAAAGGTGGAAGCCAGTGGTGGTAGTGTGAACCTTTAGCCCAGCGCTCAGGAGGCAGGGGCAGGCAGATCTCTGTGAGTTCAAGGACAGCCTGGTCTACTACAAAGGTAGTTCTAGGATAGCCAGGGCTGCATAGTGAAACCCTGTCTCAAACAAACAAATAAACAAGCAGAAGGTAGACTTGACACACCTGGCTTCCCCAGCTGTAAGGAAGACTTGAACTGGTACCCTGTACCCTCAGGCTTTTGTCTCCTGCTACCTCTGTGTCCCTCCTTCTTAGAGGGAATCATGGAACAATACCCTTCCCCTGTGCTCTCAGTCCCCAGCACAGCCTCCATTTGGCACCTGGCTCAGGCACTCTCTGATCCTTCTGCTGGGACACCCTCTCACCTCAGGTTCCCCCTTCCTCTGTGAGGTCATTGTCAGATCAAACATCCCTGCTGTGTCTCCCCTCCATAACCTCATGCTGTGGTCACCACATTTTTTCCCCTCCTCTTTGCAGATTTTGGAACCCACCCGAGCACACTCCCAGAGTTCTTGCTTCCATTGTTGTTCACACTGTATGTTCACCCCGTCCCTCTTGAGTCTCCCTGTTGAAGCTTTTACTTTCTTCTGATCTCACTTCTCTCTGCCTCCCATGGGCGGAGTCTCTAGTCTCTTCAAAAGAAAGCTCTCCAGCCCCAACTTTCCTGGATTAAGAAACAGTGTTAGAATTCTACAGTGTTAGAACAGTGTAGATTAAAAGCCGGTGTCCATGGACCAGCTGTTAATCTCCACGTGGCTGTGGCTTCTGCTGTTTTGGGCTTGTGCTCCATTCCTAAACTCCTCCTCAGCGGAGCATGGTAGGCAGGTGGCTTGGGCGGCAGTTCTGTCTCCTGTCCATTATCTGCGTATTCCATTTAGGTTTATCCATCTCCTCTAGTCATGGACACGGAGGTCACCTCTAAATCCTTGCTCTAATGAACACACTGGCCACTGACATCATCCTGAGTGGTTCTTCTGACCCTCTGCAGACATTTCTAGAATGTACACCCTTGTGTGGAAGATCGAACCCACAGGGCCTCAGCTATGACACAAGATATAACTTGTTAAGAAAAGGTCACTCTAGAGGGCAGGGACAGACAGTGCAAGCATGTAGACACTCTGGAGAAGCCAGCAGGGATGTGGCTGTCACCAAGGAATACTGGGGGTCGATGGTCACCATCAGACACAGGGAAGGCAAAGGACAATTCTACCCAGAGCCTCGTGGGAGTGGCTCCCTTTTGACATGGGTTTTTAATCTGATGTTTGGAACTCAGATCTTTGTGTCAGTCGGGGATCTCTAGGGGAACAGACTTGATAGGATTAATATGTCCATTAAGATAACATATCAAAAGTCGGGTGTGGTGGCGCACGCCTGTAATCCCAGCACTTGGGAGGCAGAAGCAGGCAGATTTCTGAGTTCGAGGCCAGCCTGGTCTACAGAGTGAGTTCCAGGACAGCCAGGGCTACACAGAGAAACCCTATCTCAAAAAACCAAAAAAAAAAAAAAAAAAAAAAGATAACATATCAAATCAGCTTCCTTCAAAATGAAAACAGTTGACTCCCACCTGAGGACCGAGAACTCAGTAGGTGCCCTGTCATCGAGGCTGGGAGCCTCAGCAGTCCGATATGGTTTTGAAAACCTGGAGGGCTCCTGGAGAGCTTCTGCTCCTCATAAACAATGGCAGCCTGCAAAGGCTGGTCCTGGTGTCACTGAAGGAGTCAGCAGAGGCAACAAGAGAGTAAACAAACTCAGAGGAGGGAGGGCCAATCGTTATCCATCTACTATTCATCTATTCATCCACCCATGCATCTATTCATCCACCCATGCATCTATTCATCCACCCATGCATCTATTCATCCACCCATGCATCTATTCATCCACCCATCTATTCATCCACCCATGCATCTATTCATCCACCCATCTATTCATCCACCCATGCATCTATTCATCCACCCATCTATTCATCCACCCATGCATCTATTCATCCACCCATGCATCTATTCATCCACCCATGCATCTATTCATCCATCCATCTATTCATCCACCCATGCATCTATTCATCCAGTGAAGCTATAGAGGCTCACCTTGTTCACTCAGCAGCACTTCCCAAGGGAGACAGAGAGCCCGGGTCAGGTGGCAGGCGGCCCCACCTCTTGGCCCACTGACTCGGTGTGGGCAGACCAGGCAAGCATGGAGTTTCAGTATGACTGGGAAGGCCCCTGAGAACTTAGTTCTCCCATACAGACCTAGGGAGCAGAGAAAAACCTTTGAACTTGGGCCTTGTTGGGGGGGTGTGGTCTGTTATGAAGACTGTGAAAAAAAATCAACTGCATTTCCATCCCTTTTGGGAGAGAGAGGGGGGGGGGCGGAGGGAGAGAGAGAGAGAGAGAGAGAGAGAGAGAGAGAGAGAGAGAGAGAGAGAGAGAGAGAGAGAGAGCCGTCAGGGCTGAAAAAGCCGGCCTGAGATGCATCTACTCAGGGTTGTCAATAACTCAGTTTTACGGATGTGCAGATTCACGGAGCTATATTTTAGTCCCTTTACATCATTGATCGGACTATTATTCCAGCTCCATAGCTCATGGCTAGAAAGCAGCCTACAGACACCCCACATTACGACCCTGCCCTCCTCGTTCGGGCCACCACATTCCATTAGGAGCAGCTTGATGGACGGGCCTGATGTTGTAATCTTGCTGAACAATTACAGTACCATCCTATTAGTGGGAGATGCCCCCGCCCTGACTCCTGCACAGGCAAAGGCTCTGAGTACAAGGAAGATCTGGGGAGACTCAGGACAGGAGGGCAAGTCTGATGGATCAGCCTTCTGGGGGGACACTCAACTGTACCCCAAATGCCCTTAGAAGGTCACAGGTCCTCTCCACAGCCTAATATCAGCAAGCATGGCAGGTTCACTACCTGCTCTATGGAGGTGGGGGAGGGGTGGATGCAGGGCCTTGAGCTATAATTCCTGCCTCTTGGAACTTCTGACTCTTAGAAAGGGAAATTGATGATAGATCGTAGAGAAATGGGGAGAGTGGAAACTGGTCAATTGATCAGCCGCTGGCCGCGGGGCAGCCTGTGCTTACTACCATCTAACTAAAACCAAGATCAGATGAGCCTCCGTGGGCTCAGCCAGCAGGGGGCCCTTTCTTTCTCACTGAGAGAGATATCACTAACTCATGGTGTCCACTAAAGGTTGAACTATGTCCTTCCTCTGAGAGACATGCTAAGTTCTAATGCCCCAAACTAGTGAATATGGCCTTTGTAAATGTAGTTAAGTTGGGTCATATTCCTGTCTTCCTTTTCCTCTTCCCCCCTTCCTCCTCTTCTTCCTCTTTTTCCCTCTCTTCTTCCTCGCCCTCCTCCTCTTCCTCCACCTTTTCTTCCTCCTCTTCCCTTTCCTCTTCCTCTTCTTCATCCTCCCCCTCTTCCTCCTCTTCCCCTCCTCTTCTTCCTCCCCTCCCCCTCCCCCTTCTCCACTTCCTTCTCTTCCCCTCTTCCTTCTCTTCCCCCTCTCTTCCTCTTCCTCCCCCTCTTCTTCTCCCTCCTCCTCCCTTTCCTCCCCCTTTTCCTCCTCTTCTTCACCCTCCCTCTCCTCCTTTTCCTCTTCCTCACCCTCCTTTTCCCAATACTGGGAATTGAACCGAAATCTCCACACACACCAGCCAAGCACCCTACTTGCCACTGTGGTCAGTGGACCTAGAGCCCCAGAAATTCTTTTCTCTATTTTGAGACAGAGTCTTACTAAGTTGGCCTTGAATTTCAAAGTCTGAAACAGGCCTTGAACTTGCAATCCTCCTGCATCAGCCTCTGAGTTGCTAGGGTAAAAGGCCTGCCTGACAAGCTTGATGCTTCCTTAAGGAGGTAGGGAGATTTGACCATAGGCACACTCATAGCACAGGGCCCCGGGGGCGGGACACAGACATCAAGAGGACACTGGGACCAAGTGGGTATGCTGCAGCCACAAACCACGGAGCTGCGGAAGTCAAGGCTCCTCCCTGGAGCCTCAGAGGGAATGTGGTTCTTCTGCACCTGATTTCAGAGTCCTGGCTGCAGGACCTGTGAGAGAATACAACATTCCTGTCAGTGGCAACCACAGCCGGGGGCGGGGCGGGGCGGGGCGGGCCTTTGTTTTCCAGCCCTCAGAGGTGGGCTCAGCGCCTTGCCTCTCTTGTCCCCACGGAGCGGAGCGCTGGGCGGCTCCTGCCAGCTCCATCCTAGTGGACATCTAAGATGACGCCTGACTGCCATCATCTATTTCAGGAGTCCAGAGAATGGCTAAATGGGGGACACAGTCACACAGGCCAAGGGGTGGTGTTCATCTCCATCTCCCCCTGAGGACTCTGGAGAGGTCGCCCAAGGGCAGGTCTGCTTTGTAGACACACCATGGAATGTATACACACACACACACACACACACACACACACACACGCACGCACACACACACATGCACGCACACACATGCACGCGCACACACTCGCTCACAAGCTCACACTCGCTCGCAGCCGCTCACACATGCACATGCAGAGCACGCACACACACACGGAGGACAGAGCTATTCTGGGCATGCTCATCAGCGGCTAATTTTAATCATCCTCAGGCTCGCATCTCAAATCCCAAACACTTTGGTGTGTGCAGTCTCTGAACACTCACCAAAAATAGTTCTGGAAGAGAAGAAACACAGGAGCCCAGAGTTGGCTGGCGGCGATTTGAGTCAACCCTCTGCTTCCTGAAAGCAAGGGGCATTTTATCTTATCTGATGTGGTGTGTGTGTGTGTATGTGAATATGTGTGAGTGTATGTATGTATATATATGTGTGTAAATGTGCCTGTGAGAGTGCATTGTGGTATGTGTGCATGTGTGCATACATATGTGTGTATATTCATATGTGTATATGAGTGTGTGCATGTATGTGAGTGTATACATTCATAGGTGCATATGAGTGTACATGTGTGTGTAAATGTGTATGCATATGTTTGTGAGTATATGTGCATGTGTGTGGTATGTGCATGTGTGTGAGAGTATATATATGTACATGTGTGTGTGTCTCTGAGAGTGCATTGTGGTATATGTGTGTATATATGTGTGTTTGAGTGTATATGTGGTGTATGTATGTGTGAGAGTATATATGTGGTGTGTGTATCCGTGTGTATGTGTATGAGTGTGCATGTGTGTGAGAGTGTGATGTGTGTATGTGTGAATGTGTGTGTATGTGTGTGGGGGGGTCCAAGGTCAACCTCAGGTATCATTCCTCTGGAGCCCCTGTCTATAAGGTAATTTTAAGTAATTAAATTAATTTTAAGACAGGCTCGCACTGAGACCTGGATCTCCATGATGCTGAGACCTGGATCTCCACGATGCAACCAGACTTTCTGGGATCCACCTCTTCAGCTCTGTGATTACATGCATGCACACCATGCCTGGCTTTTCCCACTGTGTTGGGGGTAGGACTTAGATCCTGCGTTTGCACAGCAGGTGTTTGAAGGACTGAGATAACTAACTGCCCAGCTCCCAGGCAGAGATCTTAACAAAGGACCAACTAGCCGGGGCTGTCCCTGGCCAGCCCTTGTGGCTGACCTCTTTGATGAGAAAAAGACCTCTTTGATGAGAAAAACGAGATTCTCTGGGCTCTGACTGCCAAGAGGATGCATCTACCTGAGAGTCAGCCCCTGTGAGTGACCGTCCTTCGCCTACCTGGGATGCAGGTCGCTGTTCCCAGCTCTTCATGAAGGAGATGGAAATGCTAAGCCCTGTGTAGAACGAGTCCTAGCTTTGGGGAAAACTCTGGAGAGGACTAGATCTGGGGGCTGGAGTACAACTCAGCCGATAAAGAGTCTAGCACACGCAAAACCCTGAATTTGGTCCTCAGCACTTATGGTGCTCCATGCCTGTGCTCCCAGAGCTCAGGGGGCGGAGGCAGGAGGATCCAAAGTTCAAGGTCATCTTTGGCTACATAGTGAGTTTGGGGTCAGCCTGGGCTATATGAGACCCTGTCCCCAAAATCAACAAGAATAAACCTAGATTCTATGCAGCTTGAGACCACTAAGGAGAGAGTGCCCACACGCAGCACGGTGACTCCTTCAGCAGAAATCCTCAGGAGAGCTCGGGCTGTGACAGAAAAGTTACCCTTAGCTGTGGACAGACTGCAGCTGCAGGCCGTGCACTCTGCTAGTGTCACTGAGGCCTGGAGCAGGTTGTCTTGCCGGATGATTGCGCAGCTGAGCAGTGCATAGTCAGCCCACGTTTAGAAGCCATCTCCCTGTGTCCCCCAGGAGGTCAGAGGAGGCATCGGATAGGCTGGGGCTGATGTTACAGGTGTTTGTGAGCTGTCATGAGGGTGCTAGGAACCAAAACCCGGACTTCTGAGAGGTCAGGCAGTGTTCTTAACCACTGAGTAACCGCTCCAGCCCCCAAGTTTAGCTTTTAAACTAGGCACAATGAGAGACCAGTAACTAATGCAATTCTGAGAATTATAGTGCCATGGAGGTTATTAAAAACTTATGAATTGTTTGTTTCTGGAATTTTGTACATCATGTTTGTTTGTTTGTTTGTTTTGTTGTTGTTGTTATTTTGCGGGGAGGGGGGATATTTTCGAGGCAGGATTTCTCTGTGTAGCCCTGGCTGTCCTGAAACTCACTCTGTAGACCAGGCTGGCCTCGAACTCAGAAATCTGCCTGCCTCTGCTTGCTAAGTGTTGGGGTTAGGGGCTGGAGAGATGGCTCAGAGGTTAAGAGCACTGACTGCTCTTCCGAAGGTCCTGAGTTCAAATCCCAGCAACCACATGGTGGCTCACAACCATCCGAAATGAGATCTGACAACCTCTTCTGGTGCGTCTGAAGTCAGCTACAGTGTACTTATTTATAATAATAAATAAATCTTTGTGCCGGAGCAAGCAGGGACTGATTTGAGCAAGGTTAACTGGAGGGAGCGGGGCTGACCAGAGCGAGCAGAGGTCCTAAATTCAATTCCCAGGAACCACAGGAAGGCTCACAACCATCTGTACAGCTACAGTGTACTCATATACATAAAAATAAATAAATATTTTAAAAAAGTGCTGGGATTAAAGGCGTGTGCCACCACTGCCGGTGTACATGATGTTTTTAAACCACGGTTAACTAAGGATAAGCAGAGGCTGTGGATGCAGGACACAGGATGCAGGGAATCCACTGTCCATCAAAAGCAGACATTTAAGCCTTAGGATCGCACCGAGGCTGGGAAGCACTTGGGAGTGTATTTATTAGGTCTGTCTTTTCTCTTGTTACAAGTTTACTATTATTGATTGTTGCTGTGGAATCCTATAGTTGAATTTGCATATCATAGTTGCATAAGTTACAGGACTACAATATAGCATACGACTTTGCCTTTTCTTTCTTTCTTTCTTTCTTTCTTTCTTTCTTTCTTTCTTTCTTTCTTTCTTTCTTTTTTGGAAGAGGGCATTTGAAATGGGTCTCACGTAGCCATGGCTACCCGCCTCCCCTCATCCCCACTGAGGCTACACCCCCACCCCTAAGTGCTGGGATTACAGGTGTGCACAATCATGTCTAGTCAGGGGTTTATTTCCCTTTTTAATATTTACTTAAACAAAATAGTTTTCCTCTGAGAGGCTGGACCCAGCCGCTGACTGAAACAGATGTAGATGCCCACAGCCAAACATCGGGGACTCTTAAGGACGAATTCAGGGAAGGATTAAAGGCCCTGAAGGGGATAAGAACTCCACAGGAAAACCCACAGAGTCAACTAACCTGGACCCTTGGCGCTCTCAGAGATTGAGCCACCAACTAAAGAGCACACAGGGCTCCACTACATATGTAGCAAATGTGCAGTTGTTTCCATGTTACGCCCAAACAACTGGAGTGGAGACTGTTTCTAAAGCGGTTGCCTGTCTGTGGAATCCATTCTCCAGCACAGCTGCTTAGTCTGACCTCAATGGGAGAGGATGAGGATGCGCCCAGCCCTGCGGAGACTTGATATGCCAGGGTAGGGGGATGGAGGACAACCTCTCAGAGGAGAAGGGAAGGGGGTGGGGAAGGGACTCTGTGGGGTGGGGACTGGGAGGGGCCCGAGATCAGGATGTAAACTTAATTAATTAATTAAAAGTTTACTGGGCTGGAGGGACAGCTCAGCATTTACTGCTCTCCCACAGCACACAGGTTCGATTCCCAGTAACCACATGGAGACTCACAACTGCCTGTAACTACAGTTTTAGGGATCCAATGCCCTCTTCTGGCCTCTGCAGTCACCAGACATGTGGTGCACAGATACACACACAGACAAAAACATCCATGCATATTAGATAGATAAATAAACACATAAATACATAAATAAATAAATAAATAAAATTATTAAAAGAATTTTTAAATCTTTTTCTTTGTTTGTTTGTGTGTTTCTTGATTTTCTTTCTTTGAGATAATATCCCTCTGTGTGTAGCCCTGATTAGCCTGAAACACACATGTAGACCAGGCTGGGTGAATTTACAGAGATTCAACTGCCTCTGTCTCCCAAATTCTGGGATTAAAGGCATGCTTTATTACAAATGGATTTATCTTTCTTTAAAAAAATTATTGCATGTACATGTGTGTGTGTGTGTGTGTGTGTGTGTGTGTGTGTGTGTGTGTAGGCAGGCACACATGTGTGCATGCATGCCATGGGGTGTGCGGTGGTCAGAGAACCACTCATAGAAGCCAGAAGCCATGAGATTAAATCCATGGTACTTGTGCTCCCCTCGGCTTTCTGATACAACCCAGGGCCACCTGCTCAGGAGTGACACTGCTCCCAGTGTTCTGAGTCCCCCACCAATCACTAATCCAGAAAATACCCCACAGACTTGCCCACAGTTTAATCTTACCGAAGCGGTTTTCTCAGTTGAGGTTCCCTCTTTCCCTATGACCTTAGCTTGTGTCATGTTGACAAAAACAAACAAAAAGACCAACCAGCATACCCACATACCTGAGAACCCAGCAAAACCTCATCTGTGGCCGTTGGGGATTCACGGATGCGCGTGAACTTGATCTCAGCAGAGTTGTGCTCCAGGGTCAATAGGAAGACGCTCCAAATGGATTCCAAGGCTTAAATGCACCCCAGGGATCTACAGAGGATGGAAGGATGGAGAGCAAGGGAGGGTCCAGCCTGGGACCTGCCAGGGAGCAGGGAGTACCAGGGAGGGCCAGGAGGGGTGCACTCCTGTAATTCCAGCACTCTGGGAGGCAGAGGCAGGCAGATTTCTGACTCTGAGGCCAGCCTGGTCTACAGAGTGAGTTCCAGGACAGCCAGGGCTATACAGAGAAACCCTGTCTCAAAAAAAAAAAAAAAGTGACTTCTCAGGAAACCACATCCAGGAAAATCTGAAGGAGGCAAGATGGAGCCACAAGGTCAGGCCTGCAGCCAGCTGCCGGGGTTGGTCCTCCGGGGGAGTCATCCTTGCACCAGAATCATCCACCCTTCCTGATGGCTGCATTTCAGCCGGCCATGTAACATCCCCAGAGTTCAAGCCTTTAACTGTGTGACCTCCTGCCTTCTGGTCCCACCTCTCTGCTGGAGCAGATGTAACAGTAGCGTTTGCGTCTTAGGCTGTGGAGGGCACCAGAGAAAGTGATATATGGAGTCTTGGACACTTAAAGCATGTGCTTTGTCAGGCTCCCCTGGTGTCCCCACGGCTGCTGGACTGGCATTTCTGCCTCTATCCTCCAGTCATCAGCACGTGCCTCATAGCACTAAACACTGTCCTGGCTTGTTTGAGGCCTCCTTAACATAACCTAGAATCACTGGGAAAAGGGGCTCTCAATTGAAGCAATGCCTCCATCAGATTAGCCTGAAGGCAAGGCTGTGGTGTGCCCGCTTGCTTTCTTTTTTAAAGGATTTATTTATTACTATACATAAGTACACTGTAGCTGTCTTCAGACACACCAGAAGAGGGAGTCAGATCTCCTTACAGATGGTTATGAGCTACCATGTGGCTGCTGGGATTTGAACTCAGGACCTTCAGAAGAGCAGTCAGTGCTCTTAACCACTGAGCCATCTCACCACCCCCCAAAAAAATGTGTAGCCCAGGCTGGCCTCAAACTCGTGATCCTCCTGCCTCTGCCTTCTTCAGCAAATCCTATCTGGGGTGCACCACTACATGCAGCACACTTTCTTAAATAGCGATTGATATGGGAGGGCACAGTTCATTGTGGCTGGTGCTGCCTGTGGGCTGGTGGTCCTGGGTTCTGTAAGAAAGCAGGCTGAGCAAGCCATGGGGAGCAAGTCAGTAAGCAGCGCCCTCCATGGCCTCTGCCTCAGCTCCTGCCTCCAGGTTCCTGCCCTGAGTTCCCTCAGTGATAGATGTGATGTGGAATGGTGAGTTCCTTCATGTTGCTTTTGGTTACAGTGTCTCTCACAGCAATACCAACCTCGAGACATGGTTCTTGTGGCTTTAATCCAATGACTGGCCACTATAATAGAAGGAGTTATGAGTAAGACCAAGGGCTGGAGAGATGGCTCAGTGGTTAAGAGCACTGACTGCTCTTCCAGAGGTCCTGAGTTCAAATCCCAGCAACCACATGGTGGCTCACAACCATCTGTAATGAGATCTGATGCCCTCTTCTGGTGTGTCTGAAGACAGTGACAATGTACCCACATACATGAAATAAATCTTTTTTAAAAATTAAGTAAGACTAGTTTAAAACAAGGAAACTGAGACTGGAGCAAGAAGCCCAGAAGTCTGAGGTAGGATTTGAACTCAAAACCAGACACTCCTAGAACCCTGAGGTATTTACATCTGAGAATCCCCGGGATGGCTTCATAGGTTACCCGGGGGAAATTTTTCTTCCTATGGTTTGTTTTATTGTGTGTCAGGAAACTGTGCATCTCATCAGCAGCAGGGACATAAATTTTCCTTTTAAAATGCATATTTCTAGCATAGGGGAACTATACTAGATACTAAATACCCACTGGGGGTGGGGGCTGGGGAGTGGAACTGGAGACTCACAGATTTGAAGAGTCCTGCTCCCTGTGACAATGTGGACAGATCTCAGAGACACTATGCTAGGCCGAGGAAGCCACATTCCGATGTAAACGTGAAAGGAGCCCACTCACAGAAACAGTCAACATTTCTGAAGTGTTCTCTTGAAAATGGTGCCTTTGATGGCATACCACTAAATAAAATGGAAATTAAATTTGGAAAATGAAGTTAGCTCTTTATTTTGAGATCAGAGCCTCAAGTAGCTCAGCCTGGCCTCGAACTTGCTATTTTAGCTGAGGGTGATCTTGAACTCCTGACTTGGAGTGGCTCCACTTCTCCAGTACTAGGATGTTGTGCATGCGCCACCATACGGTTTCTGCAACGCCGAGGACCAACTGCAGGGATTTGAGCATGCTAAGCACTCTGCCGACTAAGCTACATTCCTGGCCCCTGTTGTCAATGCATTTAAAGAAAAGTATGAAGTCAGTAAATAGCGCAGGAGGAATGCCAGTAAGACAAATTATTGAGGCGGTACTAATTTAGGGAATACGGTAGCAATGCTGTATTATCCGCGGAGGGAGCAGGCAGCTCCTGAGGGGCAGAGTAAGAGTCTGGTCCCTAACTGCTCTCCAGTCCCCTGCAGCCAGCTTAGCGCTTTAAAAAAAAATACTTGTTGAGTTTAGCTCAGTCGGCTCAGCCCAGCTTAGTTAATTGAGTTAAGGCGAGCTGAGCCAGCCTTTGTAACATCACCAGCTGCCTGGCCTGGAGGCGCTCCAAATGAAAGATGCTGAGAATCCCGCTGGCGCTCGCTCGCGCGCTGCCGTGCTGCCGCAGGTGGGCTCAGGAGGGGACGGGCCTCGGCTTACCTGGCTTAGCCAGATCCTGCCGGAGCCTCAGGAGTCCTCTGCTTTCTAATAGAGCTGTTCTATCCGGCCAATCCCCTGCAGGAGGCTGTTGAAATATCAGACAAAGTCAATCAAGAGGCCCTGGAAGAAACTGAGAATTTGGTCTCTCTGGGTCTAGGGAATGACTGTGCCCTTCAGAGTGTGTCCAACCTGCGGTCTTCAGGACACATAGCTATGAATGTGTTCCAACATGAAATTGTAACTTACTTAGAATAGGATGGGATTCTGCAAATGCGTGTGGGTGAGGTGTGTGTGTGTGTGGTGTACATATGCAGCCTGTGTGTGCCTGTGCGTGTTCATGTGAGTACGGGTGCATATGTGGACGTCAGGACAACCTTGGGGGTCAGTCCTTGCCTTCCCTCTTGCTTGAGGTGGATGGAGTGGCCAGCTGACCCTGGAGCTTCTGGGGATTCTTTCCTTTCACCTCAAAGTAGGCTGGGGCTACAGCTGTGTGAAGATGTTTTCTGCTTTGTGTGAGATCTGGGGACATGTACCCAGGTCTTTATATGTATAAAGCGAAGACTTTATCTAGTGCCAGCTCCCCAACTCAATAGTGTGTGTGCTTGTGTGTGTGGTGTGTGTGTGTGTATGTGTGTGTGCGCATGTGTAATTTGATTGCACAGTTCTCAAGTGTTAACTCTGCAGAGAAGAGCATTGCATTGAAAAGTCAAAAGGTTTGGACATGCAGCCAGGGCCTGGGCTTGCCAGGGTTCTCACGCTGTACTTAGCTGAGCCTGTGTCAGGTGTCAAGTGTGCAGGCAGCGCCCTGGGGACTCACAAAGGGGTGGTCCCTAATAACCAGCTACACTTGGCACGGCAGATCGCCGTCTTTGGAGCACGTGACCAGGGCTGGTGTGCAGGGACTGACTGTAAACACTTCTGAGTGGAGGGAGCACGTGACTTACGACCAGTCTTTGAAAGAGCGGAGCAGGCTCGGAGCAGGCTGGGGAAACAGAAGCTGGCTGCTTGGATCATAGCTACCGGGCGAG
Organism: Apodemus sylvaticus; assembly: GCF_947179515.1. NCBI lineage: Eukaryota > Metazoa > Chordata > Mammalia > Rodentia > Muridae > Apodemus > Apodemus sylvaticus. Next base: position 50,729,351 of record NC_067493.1, on the reverse strand, counting down.
CCTGAGCTACAGAAGGCAGCTGGAGAGCCAGGCAAGATGCAGAGGTCTCCTCCTCTGGTTTGGCTCCAGGGGCTGCCCCACTGAGGAAGATGTGGGGCAGGGTGACACAGCAGGGAAGGTAGGGTGGGTGCCATCCCCCGCTCAGGAACTTAACCCCTGCACAGGGTCCTAGGTAGAGGGCAGGAGGCTGGCATGAGGAGGCAGAGAGTCACATTTACTGGGAACTCTTACCATGTGGTGGTGAACTCCAGAAAAAAAACAGCTCCTACTTTTCAAACTTAACCTGGAGAGAGTTCTTTGATTTTGTCAAAGTGTCTGCATAGACCAAAGAAATTCTGGACATCCCCAAACAACCCGGGGTCACTGCCCCCGCCCCTGCTTACCAGCTGTAGATCTTCCTGTCTTTCGTACTCCTCAGTAACATTTGTACCCTCCCCTTCTGGAGGAACACCCCAATCCTTTTAGGGGAGTCTCTCTCGCTGCCCTGTCCATGTGATTTGTGTAAACTTTGGCTGCAGCTAAAGGCCCAGAACCTTGTTCATTGCCACCCCGCTCCTCCCCCTCCTGCCCCATTCCTTCCCCCCCCCCCCAATCACCTCAGACTTTGCTCTGGCAAGTGAGCAGAGCCTATCAGAGCCCTCTAGCCCCAGCCCTGGGACCTTTGCAGAGAGCACCAGGAGAAAGAGGCAATGTGTTCACTGGGTAGAGGTCCTATCTAAACAGGAAACCAGAACAAGGCAAATCCGAGCCAAACAGATGCAGAGGGGACATGTTCTAGACCTTCTCACTGAGGATCTAGATCCAGCCGTGACAGAAGCTCTTCTGACCCTCACTTTTGACAGAAGCAATCCCAACCATTTTGTATCTGGCGGGAGCCCTTTTATGCCAGGATTGGGTCATTTTGCAACTGAAACCTCATGACTAACACACAGGTTGCTTGACCTTTCTAACTTCCTGTTTTCCCGTCCACCAAGTGTCTCTAAATATCTGTACACTATTCCTTAACAAATCTAAAAACTGTATACATCATATACACAGCACGGAGGAGATATTGGTTATGAGCGCTTTTAAGCATTTTTCTCAGTTGGGGTGTGTCTGTGTGTGTGCACATGCATGTGTGAGTGTGTGTGCACATGTGTGCATGCACGCATATGTTGGGGGAGTCAGAGGTCGACATTGGGGTATCTTCCTCCATTACATTTTACCTTGTGTTTAGAAATCCAGTCTCTATCATTAAATCTGAGTTTGGTTTCTCAGCAAGGCTGGCCCCCCAGAAAGCTCCAGGGGTCCGCCCATCACTGTCACTCTTTGCTGGGACACTTACTAGTAGGTTTGTTGTTGGTTTTGTTTTTTGGTTTTTGTTTTTTGGGGTTTTTTTTGGGTTTTTTTGGTTTTTGTTTTGTTTTGTTGTTTTTTTTCTGAAACAGGGTTTCTCTGTATAGCCCTGGATGTCCTGGAACTCACTCTGTAGACCAGGCTGGCCTCGAACTCAGAAATCTGCCTGCCTCTGCCTCCCAAGTGCTGGGATTAAAGGAGTGTGCCACCACCTCCCGGCTTACTAGTAGTTTTAAGGCAAACAAGACAAGGAGTGGTTAGTGTCCGTCCCACTTTATTGTACAAAAGAGGAAGAGTGTGACAGACAAGCATCTGTTACAAACAGGAATGGAGAAAGTCGAAGGAAGCCACAGGCTAACCAGAAATACCAGGGGCATTGCAGGCAGGGCCTCCATGTTGGAGTTTACCGTTAGATTCAAGGGAGATGACGGTGGCGACAGTTACAAAAGTCCTATTGTAGAGGCTGGGTCAGAGGAGAGCCCAAGGTCATGTAAGACACACACGTGGTAAGGCCAGAGAAAACCTGTAGGAGAGTGTATGTGTGTGTGTGTATGTGTGTGTGCACATGCACAATTATGTTTAAGTGTGTGTATATGTAACTGTGTGTAAGTGTGGTGAGTGTGTGTGTGACTATATATAAGTATGTGAGTGTGTGTGGTGAGTGTATATGTTTGTGAGTGTGTGTGACTATATGCAAGTGTGTGTGTTAACTGTATAGGTGTGTGTGAGTATATGTGAATGTGTATGTGTGGAGTGTGTGTGTGTGTGACTGTGTTATGTGTACTGTGAGTGTGTGTGCACATGACAGAAGCATTGGGGGGGATGGTGGTCCAGAATTCTTGAGCAAGCATCTGGATTCCTGGTCAGTTTCATGCATGAAGCCATGTCTTCCTGGGGAGAAAATTCTAGCTGCTATTGGTTTTCTCAGGAGCCCTGAAACCCGAGGCCCCCACCTTCCCTGCCACAGCTGCTGCACAGACTACACGGGGGAGGGGGATTTCCCACCTAATATTTCCCAAACCACTCAAATGTTTCATTTCCCATTGTCTGCCAGCCCTTCTCAGAGCTCAACGGTCGATGCACAGCAGACGTGGGCTGTTCCCCCAGGGTCCCAAAGTGCTGTCTCTTGCTTATCTTTCATGTGAGGAAGCTGGTGCTGGCAAGATTCAGACTTGGCCAAGAAGTGAGGTTTATTAGTCAGTTAGTGAAGCGTGATGGCAGAGGGTTAGACCGGGCTGGGCCGAGGCTATCTGCTTCCTGGCTGGGCCGAGGCTATCCACTTCCTCCTAGCTGCCGATATAACTACTGGGATAGAGAGGAATTCCTCCAGTGAACCTTAAATACTTCACAGTCGCTCTGCAGCCTCCCAGTCTCTTCCCAACCCACCCTGTCCTTGAACTTGCGGCATAGCTGCAGGTGATAAGAAGTGATCCCCACTGGGCGATGGTGGCGCACACCTGTAATCCCAGCACCCTGGGAGGCAGGGGCAGGCAGATTTCTGAGTTCGAGGCCAGCCTGGTCTACAGAGTGAGTTCCAGGGCAGCCAGGGCTATACAGAGACACCCTGTCTTGAAAAACCAACCAACCAAACAAACAAACAAAAACCAAAAAAAAATCTGAATTTAAAACATTTTCCCTTGACCTAGGTGCTTTGATGGAATTTCATGTTGTACTCCCATAACACAGTGTTCATAAAATACCATTGGTATTGGTGATGTATGAATATATAAATGGATTAAAAAGTGCCTGTTTTAAGGAAAGCAGCACTTTGGGGTGTTTTGAAGATCCAGGTATATGGAGCCTGATGGGTTGGGCCTGTAATTTGGGATTCTAAAGCATCAGGCTCACAAGTTCATGGTCAGCCTGAGCAATTTAGTGAGACCTTGTCTTAAAATAAAATGTAAAAAGAGGGCTGGTATATGTCTTGGGATAAAGTACTTGCTCAGTATATGTAAGGTCCTGAATTCAAATCCAGTATTGAGAAGAAGGAAGAAGACGAGATGGGGGAGATGGCTACTGCAGTTGGGCATGCTGGGACAACTTGGCCTGGTGATACACCTTTGCTTGGCTCAGTGACACATACTTACAGGTGGAAGTTGTGGCAGGCAGGAGCTTGGGGGTCATCCTGGGCTATAAGCAAACATGAGATTCCAATAAGACACAGCTACCTGTGCACGGGAGCCCATGCTCTAGGTGGCACAGAGATTACAAGCAGGAGGCATTGACAGAGACTGGGATTTGTGCCCAGGGTGCTGATCGGAAGGCAAGCAGGAATTCCCAGACAGACACACGTTCGGCCCATTACCGGTTCCTATACATTGAGCACGCAGAACATTTGTAGCACCAGGCAAGGGCGGGTGCAGGGAGCAGGAGCTATTTCTGTGGGGATGCCGTGGGGCGACACGGCTGTAAACATCCCCTCTCCGGGGCTGCGCTCTGCTCAGCAGAGGTTGCCCTGGTAATGAGTTTAACTCTCATGCTATTCATTCAGCCAGCCGTGAAAGCCACAAATATTTACCGAGCACTTAGGATGTGCCAAGTGGAGGCTGGGAACACTGGGGACACAGAAGTGCCTGCCATCAAACCTGTGTCTCGCTTTCTGGAGTTCTCATACCAGCGGAGTCAGTAAGCAAACACAATACAAGGTACGGGAAAGACCAGTGGACCACGTGCTCGAGGATCCCCCGCCCCTCCAAGGCCTGTCATCCACCTGATCCAGGTGCGCTACGGGAATAAATTAGAGTCAGAGCCGGTACAGCGAGACCTCGGGGAATGACCAGAACTGACAGCTTCACTTCCCAGTTTACGCGACACATTTTTAGATCAGGGAGATCCGGGACTGTGCCAACCAGACCAAGACAGCCAGCTTAGCAGTTATTTCCTGCCTTTCTCAGGGGAGGCCCGAAATCCCATATCGCAAGAAAGGCCAGATTTGCACCCCCTCCCCCCGCGCCTGCTTATAGGGCACCCGCCAAGATGGGAAAGCGGGCCCAGTGAGAGGTCTCAGCAGGTTAAAGGGGCTTGCCACCAACCCTGACAACCCGAATTCTAGAGAACCAATTCCCACACAAAGTTGTTCTGTAATCGCCATAAGTGTGCCATGAACCCCTCCCCCACACACACACACTCACTAAATTGAGAAAAAAAATTGGGCGGGGGAGGAGCCTGCAAAGAGGTAGAAAACATAAGCAGAGCGAAGGGTTGTCGTCTCGTCTCAGTGAGTGGAGGGCAAAATGTCACCAGGAAGAGAAACCGTCTCCATGCTTCAGTGTCTCAAGAGGTGGAGGCTGGGGACTTCTGATAAGGCCATGGGTCCCAATCTGCACCACTGATGGCTCCTCCCCGCTCCTCACGTTGTCCCTGACCAGCAGAAAGCTCCCATTTTGCAGATAGGCAGAGCCGGTAGGAAAGGATTCATCCGCAGCAGACAGAACTGGAAACCTCAGTCTGGCCTGATTCTTGGACCCATGGAGCCCCTACCGGGCAGAGGTTTGTCCTCGGGGTGGCCCCGGGGTGACTCCAGCAGCTGGGTGCTGGAAAAGGTGGCTTGGAGGCAGAGCCCAGGGCCTGAGCTTGCAGAAGTGGCGGGAAGAGGTACCGTGGTCCCGCCCACCCACTTAAAAAAAACAAAACGAAACAAAAAACAGTCAACAAGGTGACATCCAGGACAGAAACCCCTGTTCTCTTCCTGCGCTGGCCTCTGTCACACAATAAATAACACCTTAGAGGAGGGTGGCCTAAGTCAGGCAGTAAGTGATACCGCTGTCAGTCCAACCATCCTGTTGGAAGAAACACACTGTAATCATGCCTGAGAAAGACATTTGGCAAATGAGTTCCCATTTTCACATTGGATTGTGCTGAGCATATCAATTTCCCGCGGGCCGGCCAGCGTTGGGGATGTGTAATTGATTGCCCGCGTTATAATAAACAAGCCGTGACAGGCGATCATTCATCACGGGCCGCTGAACGTTCCAGCGACGCCGGGAGAGAGGGAGCGCGGGAGCCAAGGGAGAGGAGGGGAAAGCCCGCCCGGGAGGGCGGGGAGAGGGGACGCCAGGGCCGTAATTCTTTTCATTATCTAATTTGTTCTTACTGGCCTGGGTCCTCCCCCACCCCCTCCCCCAGGAGGCCTAGGGGTTGGGGAGGGGGGATGAAGGGTGGGGCGAGCTGTAATGTGGGAGGATTTGTTCTGGAAAGCTAGGGAGGGGTGTGGGCGCGCAGGACTTAGCTCCTTCAAGACCCCGCCTCCAGTGGATGCGTCGGAAATTTAAATTTAAAATAAGACAAAAGAAACATCAGGGGTGTTGTAAAAGACAAACACACCGACGAGTCCTTTTATTGAAGAAAAGAAGAAAGTCAGAGCTGGCATCGACTGGGGCTCTGGCAGTGGGTCCTGGTCTCTCTCCGCCTCCCACCCCCTCCTCCGGACCCATAACAGTGAAGTTTCAAGGCGTGGAGCCGTGAGAAGGGCGTGGAAGGAGCCGGCTGGAGACCTAAGGCTTCACCCAGCCAGTTTGCAACCCCTTCCCCATGCTCCCAGCATCCCCTCTGCCCTCCTGGGTAACAAATGCAACCCTTCCAGAGCCAGGGAGTGGAGGGGTGGAGCCTGTGCTGACAGAGGCGTGGTTTGCAGGGGCGTGGTCATGTTAGAAGAGGAAAGGCAAGAATAAAAGAAAGGGGGGTGGGGTGGGAAATGCTTCAGAGTGGCTCAGTATTCCTGGTTAGTATTGTCTTTAATTTTTAATCTTTAATTGTTGGGCCATGGTGGTGTTCATCTTTAATTTCAGCATCCGAGGCAGAGGCAGGCAGATCTGCATGGAAAGTTCCAGATCACCTAGAGGTACATAAGAAGACTGCGTCTCAATTTTTTTTTTTTAATTTGGTGGTGTGCATGTAGACTGGAGGACAAGTCTCTCCTTCCACTTTGTGACTTGGCTGCAAGTACCTTTGGGGCATGAGCCATCTCATCATCTTTGAGGTGATGGAGAGGTGAAGTTTGGATGACTCTCCAAGGATCTGTATCTGAACTGCTCACCAGCCGCCAACATGGCTACCATTCCTGCAAAACCCGCCTTGTCTCCAAAGGAGGAACTGCTCTTCTGGAGCCCTCCAGAGTTCACGGAGGTATGGGAGAAGGCATGTGTGCATCTCTCTTCCCAGAGCAGCACTGCCTATGAAGTGGATCCTGGGATCCTGGTACTGCAGGGGAGAAATCGAGGCACAAAGAAATGAATGAGCAGCCAAGTGGTGGTGGCACACGCCTGAAATCCCAGTACTCTGGGAGGCAGAGACAGGCAGATTTCTGAGTTCAAGGCCAGCCTGGTCTACAGAGTGAGTTCCAGGACAGCCAGAGCTAAACAGAGAAACCCTGTCTCGAAAAAACCAAAATCCAAAAAAACCAAAAAAAAAAAAAAAAAGAAAAAAAAAAGAAAGAAAGAAAGAAAGAAAGAAAGAAATGAACGAGCAATAAGAAAAAGCTAAAACGTGGACTTGATTGACAGTGTAACCCTCTAAATTATATATGGGGGCTGAGAGGTGGCTCAGTGGTTACTCACTGCTCTCCCAAGGGTCCCAAGTTCAGTTCCCAGCACCCGCATCAAGTGAACAGAACCCTACACTATCAGTAGACAGTCACGGTTTAACCCTGCTCACCCAGACCACCATCCATCTCCTGTACGGTGGATTCACCTACTGGCTGTTACAGGAGCGCAGTCAATGGGAACTTTTGTGTCTGTATTTTTTTGTTGTTGTTTGTTTGTTTGTGGCTTGTTTTGCTTTGCTCTTTCTTTTAATGGGATATTGACAAATTTCACTGGTGGCATAGCCTGCATTGGGAAATCATTCCTTTTATGGCCACGTAATATTCCTTTGCAGGACTCAGATCTCGCGTATCATCAGTCCATTATCTGTTGATCGCCATCGAGTCATTTTCACCTTTAGGTCCTCCTAGAGCCAGGTTCGACCCTCCGTTTTTGATTCTTGTGGGGTATGTCCTTGGGAGAAGACTTGCTGGATTGTATAATAACTCAGTATTCAGTGCATTACAGAATTATTGACAAGCTTCCCACAACACTGGGTGGGTTCCATTTTTCTTGTGCTTGCCTTCCATGTGAGTGCACTGGGGTCCACCGTGCGGCTCTCTCCCCCTCCTTCCGAGTCACGACATCTAGCCCGGAATCTTTCCTAATGTGGCATCTTCCTTCCCTCTCCCATTGGACCTTACACACCGTCACCTCCAGGCTGGACCGCATCCCTGATGTACATGGCCCTGATGTCCCCACAGACTCCTCTGTGTAGCTCCCAGTTGGCTTTTGTTTTACATTTAAAGACAGAAGTTTCACTGGGCAGCCTGAGTCTGCCTTGGTCTCTGGAACACTGGGGTGACAGGTATGTGTCACCATGCCAGCTTTTGGGGGCTTGGATCTCTATTTCCTTATGTTGACTGATTAATGTCCACCCTCTAGACTTAGGTAGAGCCTCTCCTAACCTATTTGTCACTCACTGTGTCCTTAACACAGTCCCTTGTGGACTAGATACCTGGCGAGTAGGCAGAGACAATGGATGGCAGCCAAACTGAGATCCTTGTGAAATCTCCTTCTATCACAAACCACAATGCCTTGGGAGCTGAAAAACTCACTCTGTTATGAGGAATTTGGAGACCAACAGGTTCTCAACTAATACAGTTCTTTAGTGCCTGCGTGGATTTGACCAGGGGTCCTCGGGTTGGGGTGGGCGTCCTGTTCTGCCCTCTCTGTCTCAGAAGGTCCAGGGAGATTGCAAGATGTTTCATTTGCGTGGGTGTAACCTGAAACGTGGCAGAGTGACTCTGTTTTATTTTGCTTTATTCCCCACCCCACCCCCATTCCTTTTTATGTAGGCACGGTAGTCATAGCATGCTCCATGGCTTCCCACAGTCCTGGGTCGGCCTGAAGGTCAGGTCTGGGGCATGGTATGGGATAGAAACCGTATCAGCTAGAACTTGACACCCTGAGTCAGTATCCATGTACAGACCTGAGGAGCTGACAGAGGAGGATTTGAGTTCTGCAGTCACGCTGCCCCTTTCTTCCTAGGAACTTCATAGGACTCTGGCCATCTCTCTCCTGGGAAGTTCTTCCTGGTAGAATTATACCATGCCCATCGGCACGCAGGGGAAACAGAGGCTCAGAGATGAGAAGCATCCCCACTTGCTGTTCTTCAAGAGGGCATCTGCAGGCTTGCTCCTGAGGGAGTCCTTCCAGCCAGCACCGTTTCCATTAGTCTGATTAAGACAATTGATTTATTCATTTTTAGGGGCAGACAGAGAGACACAGAGAGAGAGAGGGGTGGGGGGTGGGACACAGCACGCCATTTATATGAAGCAAACGTCTCTAGAAAAAGCTAAGAAACGTACTTTCTTCCAGCCACGGTCAATCAACCGTCTGTCCAAAGTGGAATGGTTCATCTATCTCATACAGAGACTGTGATGCCCCAGGTACTGAGGAACCAGGAGGGAACTGCTTACCAATGTACAAGCCTGCGTGGCGAGGCTGAAAACACAGCCTTGGCTGTGAGCTAGGAGAAACTTGGGGAAGTCGAGAAGTCTGACACTTGACATTGGCTGGGGAGGAATATTAGCAGGTGGGAACACAAGAGTATTAGAGTGTGTATGTGTGCATATGTGTGTATGCGTGCATTCACAACTGAGCATGCGCTCACTCAGCAGTTTGACTGGCTGCCTTGCCAGCACCAAGGATTATGTGGGCTCTTTCATCAATGCCAGGAATCCAAACCCAGGACCGCAGGCTTGCACGGAGGTGCTTTATCCACTGAGGGGTCCCCAGCCGCTGGCATTGCTTCTCTCTCTCTCTTTCTTTCTTTCTTTCTTTCTTTCTTTCTTTCTTTCTTTCTTTCTTTCTCTCTTTCTTTCTTTCTTTCTTTCTTTCTTTTTTTTCTTTTTTTTTCTTTTTTCTTTTTGGATTTGGTTTTTTCAAGACAGGGTTTCTCTGTGTAGCCCTGGCTGTCCTGGAACTCACTCTGTAGACTAGGCTGGCCTCGAATTCAGAAATCCTCCTGCTTCTGCCTCCCAGAGTGCTAGGATTACAGGCGTGTACCACCACCCGGCTCATTGCTTCTTTCTTAATGCTGTCCAGTTTCCCAGAAGAAGAAGACAGGGAGTGTGGCTCAAAAGCAGAGCGCTTGCCTCTAGGGCACAGGGCTCTGGGCTGGATTTGAAACACTGAAAAGAACAAAGCAAAACAAAACAATAAGAAGATAAAGCCAGAGACATTGCTTTCTCCCTCTGAGTCTCCCTTCGACAACCAGAAGGCTGGGGGGACCCAAAATGCCTCCTCCCCCACCTACTACTCATCCTTACATTCCATTCCTGTCATCTCAAAGCCTTTAATCCCCTGATTCTTCTGTTAGGAATCTCGCCCAAGGAAATCATTACGGACGCCTAAAAAGATGTAGCTACAGGATGTTTCTCACTTGGTGTAGATTATGGATACAGACCGGAAACGGCTCCAGCACCCAATCAAGCAGATAAGTGTATGGCGCTCCCCCTTGGAAGCCCTGCTCACAGGCAGGAAGGGAAAGACAGGCTGGAAATAACCTGAGACAGACACTGAATTTGTCGGAGGCAGGGATGGGGTGGTGGGGGGGGGGCGGTTAGGAGGAGGGTTGAGCGGGGTACACATTCAAGCTTGGGATGGTCTATTCAAAACCAACCTAAATTAGAAATGTGGCATCGCTAAGATCCGGAAGTCATCAATGAAACCAGAATTCTGGGAGAGCAGCTGCCTTGGAAGAAGGGCTGGCTCCCCAGTTCTGGGAAATAAGTGGAGTTTCATATTCGACTACACAGTAGGCTGCATGGGACGGGCATGCAGGCTCTTGCTTGTTTTAGACAGGATCTCTGGTAGCCCAGGCTGTCCTTTAACTCACCATGTAATCAGGAGGGACCTCAGGCTCCTGATCCTCTTGTTTTGTGGGGGCACAGAAAGCCATGTTCTTCAGGCCCAGAGAGACATTCAACAGAGTCACACAGAGAAAGTCTAAGCCCAGATTTTCTTGTAGAGAGTTCCTTTTCCCTTGACTGAATTCCTGGGATGGAAAAAGGAAAAGGGGGCCATGGGCAAGATCCTGAGAAGATGAATGATGTATTTTCCTTTGCAACAGAGCTGGTCTGGGAGGGAGGGCCAGGCCATGAGCTGCAGGGAACCAAACGCCCATCAGCCCGGCCCTCTATACTTCCCTTTTGGGGCGGTTCTGCCATTTCCCAATGGTCGCTGCCAGATGACCTCAAATCCAGGGTCTGTTTTCTTCAGTTACGGAACTTGGCACTGCTTGGAGGGAGGGTGTGTGGGGAAGAAGAGGGGAGAAGGAAGAGATGGGTACGCAGTTCCTATAACCACAGGATGGAAGGAGGGGGGAGGTCAGACAGGGCCCTGCAAGTTGACTCCCAGCTCCTCTGCACAGCCAGCAACTCTTGGCTTCCCTCAAGTTTCTCTTGGCCCAGAGCTGCTTCGAGAAACTTAGCACGGCTCGCATGCTCAACAATTCGCTTGGCAACTTGGCTCGTGCTGATGACTTTTAAAAGGAGGAAGAGAGAAAGGGACAGAGGAAGAGAGAGAAGGGGTGTTGGTGGGGTTGAGGCATCTTGATTGCTAGAATGCTCACCCAGCCAGCAGAACCAAAGCCCTGGCTTTAGTCCCCAGCACAGCATAGACTGAGGGAGACAGGGGCAAGAGGACCAGACATTCAAGGCTATTATCAGCTACATAGTTCTAGTCAAGGTAGAGATCTTGTCTTTAAAACGGGAGAAGAAAGTCCACAGGATTTAAGAATGACTGTCGGGCTGGAGAGATGGCTCAGCGGTTAAGAGCACTGACTACTCTTCCAAAGGTCCTGAGTTCAAATCCTAGCAACAACCATAAGAAGATCCAACATCCTCTTCTGGAGTGTCTGAAGACAGCTACAATACTTACATATAATAAATAAATAAGAGAGTAATTGTCCCATGGAGTTAGGGGAGGTCAGATAAGAGAAAGGCTTCCATCGTGACCAGCCACCGCCTAGGCAGGTCGACTTGGGTCACTAAAAGAGGATCGACAGGGGAGATGGAGTCAGAGTTCTACATTGGCTTTATGTGTAAGTGTAGCTTTACGCTCAGCTGTGCTTCCTCGAGAAGCCACACAGTACATTCCTGCCTGATCCACTCCCAGCCAACCCCCTGCAGTAGCGTCCTCAGCCTCAGGACACAGGCTGCAGAACTCAACCCCTACTGGTAACTGACTCACCCAAGTCTACACAGTTCAGCCATAGTACCAGAATTAAAGGAGTGTCACCCGTGGCTCTGAGCCTCCTCTGGACCACTCTGTCCTCTGGCCGCTGCATATAGATTACCTACAGGAATCTCTCCTATGTGAGCCTCTGTGAGCCTCTGTCTCTGTCTCTCTCTGTCTCTGTCTCTTCAGAGACAGGAACATAGTGAGCCAGCCCTTTTAGTCAGTTAACTCCGGAAACCTGCTGTTCGGCTGACCTCGGCAGCTCTGGGAACTGGGTCATGGCACACAGAAGGCAAATGCAACTTGATTAGGATTACCCAAGGTCCCCGGCTTGTGCATGCCCTGGGAGAATTCAGGGGCTGTCTTAGCCTGGGGAACACCCTTTGCTATCTTCATTTTCTTCTGGGGACGCAGGGGGCAAATTGCTGTGGTACGTTCCCATGACTTGGGCTCCTGTGCCAATCACATAGGCTTTCCTGATCCGAATTCTGGCTACAGATAGAAGGAAACGTCTATCTAGACCCTCACGGCCCTGGGATCATGGAGTTGGGGGACAGCCACCACAGGCCCTCTCAGGGCTCTCGAGTTTAAACCCTCACAAGAGTCTCCAGAATTCCAAATGTAAACTATCTACAGCTGGTGTGAATCACGCCCCTCCTAGGGCACAGACAAAAATCAAAGCAGCTGTGGACAACCTGAAGCAGCCCATACCCCACACCTGGGATTAAAACAAAAAAACACAGTCAGGTAACAGAACTGGGCTTTTTAGCGTTTGTCTTGGTTTTTGGTTTTTCGAGATAGGGTTTCTCTGTGTAGCCCTAGCTGTCCTGGAACTCATTCTATAGATCAGGCTGGCCTTGAACTTAGAAATCTGCCTGCTTCTGCCTCCCAAGTGCTGGGATTACAGGCATGCGCCACCACTGCCCAGCTCATAACTGGGTTTTTTAAAGAAACCAATTTCTTTACTAGCACCTTGTCCCGGTGGGGTAGCTCTGATCATTTCTGCCAAGCTGTGTGCTCTAGTCTAGCTGGCCTGAGAGCTTCCGGGTGACTCTACTGTCTCTGCTTCCTTCAGCACCATGACATTAGAGGTGCGCACCATGGAACACAGCTATCGTACATGAGTTTTGGGAACTGAACTCAGGCTGTCAGGCCTGCACTGCAAACAATACTTTTACACGCTGAATTATTTCCCCCATCCCCTTTTATTAATGGGCTTTCATTATGACGTCCAGGCTGGCTCAGAACTCACTGTGTAGCCCAGGCTGGCCTTAAACCAATCTTCCTACCCCAGACTCTTGAATACTGGAATTGCTCTACAAGAGGAAATCTTAAATATATAAGAAAACTGGGTGTGGGGGGGCATACCTGTTGCCCTAGCATTTGATAGGTAGAGGCAGGAAGATCAGGAGTTCAAAGGTCACCCTTGGCTACATAATGAGTTTGAGGCCAGCCTAGAGGATTATGAAATCCTGCCAATTAATTAATTAATTAATTAATTAATTAGTAAATTAATACAGTAAGACAGAAAGACAGATTTCTGAGGGCAGAGGTCACTTAGGGCAGTGGCAGTAATCAATGATCCAGGTCCCTAAGGAGTGTCTGGTTCCTGGCCCAACTGTGTCACATACTCTGACTGCTTTCAAGTTGTGAGATCTTAGGTGAGTGAGATCACTGACTATCCTGTGACTCCATCTCCTCAGGGGCATCTGGGTTCCACGGAACCTTTCCCTTGGCCCAGGACACTCAGAGGACAAGATGGAAGGCACACGCCATCCTGGGGGCCCCTTGGTCTCCTACGGCACATGCTCAGGTGGGGTGATGGAGGTGAATGGAGGCTGCCTCAGGACCCTAGCTTGCCAGGGGTGCCACATGGCTTTCTCTCTCACACACATTCACTGGAAAGATGCCCGAGTCTGAGGCTGGCAAGACCCAGAACAGCCTTTGACAGTACCCAGCCAACTGAATGTAATTAAACTGCATGCCCAGAAGCCAGGCGCATCTTCTTAAGACAGAAACATGAGCTTCGAAAGCCCCCTGGCATCCCAATGCAGCCTGGCTCCTGTGTTTCATACCACAGTCACAGACTGCTCACAGCGGGGAGGCTTCTTAAGCCAAAGCGTCTCCACCTTCCCTGAACACCTCACCTGGTCTTGCTTCCCCAAAGCTGAAGTTATGAGACTGTTGGCTTCCTGTGGTGATTTGGAAAGTGGCCCTCACAGGCTCCTGCTAATCCAGATGTAGAACTCTCAACTCTTTCTCCAGCACCATGTCTGTCTGCATGCTGCCATGCCTCCCACCATGACGATAATGAACTAAACCTCTGAACCTGCCAGCCAGCCCCAGTTAAATGCCTTCATTTATTAATGTTGCCTTGGTCATGGTGTCTCTTCACAGCCACAGAAACCCTAAGACACTTTCCAACTTGGTTTCTCAGAAGGCCCAGAGATGCCATGTTTGAGACAGTCGCTGGGTGGAAGGCACAGTGTGGAGCCAGATGCTAGTTATCCAACGGTGGGCAACAGAGGCCATCTCCACATCCGAGCTTACTTTCATTCCTTCTGTAGCTATTGAGTCCTGACAGGGTAGCAGGAGCTAAGGATTCAGATGGTGACCAAAACTGTCCTTTATACAGCCATGTGCGGGTCAAGGAAAACAGACTGAATATAAATGAATAAACTCACAGAAACAGCTACAGTTTGTGGTGTGGAGAAATAACAGCAAGGGGTACACTTAGAAAGAGTCACAGCACTCCTGAGAAAGTAACATTCGAGCTAAGAGTTGAGGCTGTGGCAATCCTGAAAGATCTAAGGCTCTAATATTCCCAGGCAACAGGAGGAGTCTGTGCAAAGGTCCTGGGGTGGAAAAGCTAGGTGAGAGCTGGGCCTGACAGAGGTCAGTGATGCTGGAGTAAACAAGAAAGATGGCAGCAAGAGGTAAGACAGATGTGTCTGCTGGGTCATGGAGACCCTGGTAATGACCTCAACTGTTCCTTGAGGTAGCTGGAGAGGGGACTGCAAGGGAGTGAAGAATGAGTGTATCCAAGACATTCTTCCTTTGGAGACTTTAGTATCCAAGTCTCTGGAGTCTTCATGTCTAGCTTCCAGAAATGTACAGTTCTGTTTCTCAGTTGGCTCTTTACAAATGAAGTAGGCAAAGAAATTACCAAGAAATGGCTGGTGAAATAATGTAAGAAAGGGTGGAAAATGTGTGTAAAATGCCTGAGGCCCTGGGTTCAATCCCTAGCATCAAGAAACACATGTGTACACAGACACATGCACACACATGCACAACACATACACAACACATTCACACACATGCACACACACATTCATATACACACACAGACATTCACACACACATGCATACACACATTCACATACACACAGAGTCATTCACACACATGCAGACACACATTTACACATTCACACGCATGCACACACATTCTTAAACACACAAACACACAATCACACACATGCAGACACAGTTACACATGTGCATAGACATTCACACACACACATTCACAACACATGCAGACACACATACACACACAGTCACACACAGACATCCACATATATATTCACACACTCATGTTTGAAATGGAATTCCTGAGAATTGTATGGTAGAAGGTCCTGGTCTGGCCAGACCCTCACTGACTGTGCCTCGAACAAGCTGTGTCCCCTCTGGGTCGCCACTTTTCTCAGTGAGTGACTGTACACCTGTTTCCCAGGCGTTAAGAGTTCCTGAAGAATGCACCCCATACAGACACAGAAAGAGCTTTGGGAATCAGCCATGCCCTGGACTTGTATGAAAAGTATGTATACTGTGTGTTTGCCTATATAAATGGCCATGTATTTCAAAGGTCTAGATCCAAAAGTTCTCTCCTTGGTTTCCTCAAAGCATCTTAGTTCTGCCGAAGCTTAAAGGGCAGGGAAGACCTGTCAGTCAGACCTGTGCTTGGTCCTCAATGCTGTTCTCTTGCTTCAGAGACTCAGCTTAGTGTTTTTGTGTCTACACCTGATCACCTCCCCTGAGCCTGTAACATGCTTGGAAGCAGGACGCTATCGGCACTGGCATCCTCTCTTTACCTCAAACCTTCCACCAGGCTGCCACTAGGATAGCCCCCCACGGGGGGGGGGGGGGTCCCCAGCAATGGTCCAATGGCCTAGACCCACGTCCTCCCCAAGAGGTGCTCCCTGCTACCAATAGCTGAGAAGGAATGAGAGGCCATGGCTAGGTGTGTGCTTCCTGTGAGCCAGCCAAGGCCTAACTCCTCCCTGATGATGAAATGCATTGACCCAGTTCTCCAGCTGCTGAAGGCTGTTCTCAAGATGCAAAAGTTGCTCCTGGGGATTGCTAGCACCACGTTCTGCCCACAAAGTTTGTAGGGAGGGAAAGCGATGTAAGGGCTTTGGCCAGCCCCTAACCATCCACTGAAAGGTGTCCTGGGGTGATTTATGAGTGCACTTCTCTGGGACTAGCACAGCACAGGCACTTAACTAAAGCAGTAAATAAATGCGGCCCCTGGGTCTGACACACCCTACAAGGTTCCTAGCAGGGCACACTGGCCTCTCACCCAGCCAGTTCCCCCACCTCTTCCAGGAAAGTTGTGAAGTTAATGATACCTTAGGTGAAGGCGGATGAAGCAGATATCTTCCCTAAGAAATCAAAACAGATATAATCGTTTCTTCCCGTTCATCTCTGAGATTCCAAGGGCCCCCGAGAGAAAAGGGATTCCTGTGGTCCCCGCCCCTCCAGCCACCTTGAAGAGTCACCTCCTGGAAACTGACACCCAGAACAGGAAGTTCTTCAGCCAGAGCGCAGGTGGAGTTGGGAAACCGGGGTCTCCTCTATGGAGGACCGCACTTAAACTTGATCTGCCCTGAGCCTATTGAATTGACATCTTCTGTTTGTGCCTGGAGGCAGAGCAGACTCCTCTAATCCCGCTGCAAATGTTGTAAGAGTCCCTCTGTTCTTAAGGTTTGAGGAAAAAAAATCCCCTTCCCTTCTGCAGACCACCTGGGAACCGGGCAGTTCAGGTGACGTTTCCACAATGCTCGCCCAAGAGGGTGTGAGTCAGAAAACCCAGTGGGCTCAGAGCTGCTTGACATGACAGGCTTTGACTCGTCCACCTCCCTGGGCTTTCTAGAATAAAGCCCATCTTGGGTGAGGTTATGTAATCCGTAACCGGAAGAAGCCTGGAGGTGGGATCACGTGACTCGCCCTGGTTCCTTGGAGCTGACTGGCCTGAAAGACAGTAAGGTAGGAGCTGCCTGCTCACGAGCCTCAGCCCCGGGATAAATGTGTTTAATAACAGCCATCTTTAGGGACAACCTGATGATAGATGTGACGGGTACAGAAAACAAAACAACGAATTTAAACCAAAACCCAAACCAGACACTCTGCTAAGTTACAACTGCTGCGATCTCGGCAGTGCAGACCAGGAACCCCTGCTGGAGATGGACAGCAAAGTTTCAGGGACGGAGATGCATGATCCCTTGGGGGCTCCTTGGGTTTGCTGTATTCTAGAAGTTAGAACACAAATTTGGGTGTAAGTAGGATGTGTGAAAAGGGACACCGTCCCTTGAGAGATGGCCTAGGCAATCCTGAGACCGTGGATGACAGACATTTCATTAGGAACGAGGGCTTTATAGATGAAATAATTGGAAAGAAATAGAAGGCCAAGCATGGAACAGCTGTAATGACAGTATTTGGGGAAGCTGAGACAGGAGGGTACCCAGTTTTAAGCCACCTGGGCTATATATGGAGACCCTGTTTCAAAAGGAAAGAATGAATGGAAGAAAGAAAGTCAGTTGGGCCACAGACACAGCTCAGTTGGTAGGGTGTTTACTAGCGTACGTACATGAAGCCCTGGGCTGCATTCCCCAACACCAAGCAAACTGAGCCAAGTGGTCCAGGCTTGTAGAGGATCCCAGAGGATTAGTAGTTTAAGGTCAACCTAAACTATATACTGAGTTCAGGGCCAGCCTGGGCTACATGAGACCCTGTCTTGGAAGGGAGGGAAGGGAGAGGAATTTTTTTCAATAATTTTGGCAACCGAAAGTGTCACAGAGGGCTGGAGAGATGGCTCTGTGGGTAAGAGCACCTACTGCTTTTCCAAAGGTCATGAGTTCAAATCCCAGCACCCACATGGTGGCTTGCAACCATCTGTAAAAAGATCTGACACCCTCTTCTGGTGTCTGAAGACAGCTACAGTGTACTTACATATAATAAATAAATAAATAAATCTTTAAAAAAAAAAGAAAGAAAGTGTCACGGAGCATCTCACATTATTTTTATGCCACAAATGCTTCTGCAAACATGTTTCACGTGTGGGGCGTGGCATCCAATCGGGAGTGAGTCTGAGTGCTTTCTCCTCTTCCACCACAGCTAAGCGAGGCACCACTCACCGCTAGCTTTCTTATTTCAGTGCCAGCCTATAATGGCCACACACCCCAACCCCTGACCCCACCTATTGCCGGTCCTTTCCTTGCCAAGAACCGTCAAGGTCAGAGCTACACCTTCAAATTATTATTACAGAGGCAACAGAAACCAGCCTTTAGCCGTGTGGTGGTAGCTCTGCGGCTAAGTCCCTCTGGCAACTACATGCTGTTTGTCTCAAGTCCTGGAGTCTCCAGCTAGGACTGAGCCGAGGAGACCTTGAACTTGCCCAGAGTCTGGAACAGCTGCTATTGATCACACTGCCTGGTCAGTGTTGAGCATCCCAGCAAACGGCCATCCTTAGACTCATTTTGTGAATAAGAAACTGAAAATGGAGGCTGGAGAGAAGGCTCAGCGGTTAAGAACACTGGCTGCTCCTCCAGAGGACACTGGGTCAATCCCCGGGATCCACATGCTGGCTCACAACTCTCTGTAACTCCTGCACCAGGGGATCTGATCTACACTTCTAGCCTTCTGATCTAACCTCCACAGGCACCAGTCACATACACTGTGCACACACATGCATGCAGACAAAGCACCCTGTCCTAGGGTATTGCACTGGTGGAACACCATGACAGTTGGGGAAGAAAGGGTTAATTCTGCTCACACTTCCACATCACCGTAGGAAGTCAGGACAGGAATTCACACAGGGCAGGAACTTGGAGGCAACAGCAGATGCAGAGGCCATGGTGGGTGCTGCTTACTGGCTTGCTCCTCATGGCTTGCTCAGCCTACTTTCTTATAGAACCACCAGCCCAGGGATGGCTCCACCCACAGTGGGCGGGATCTTCCCCATCAATCACTAATTAGGAAGCCGCCTCACAGGCTTGCCTACAACTCTATCTTTCGAAGGCATTTTTCTCAGTTGACAGTCCCTCCTTTCAGAGCACTCTAGCTTGTACCAAGGTGACACAAAACTATCCAGCACACACCCATACACATAAAATTAAAAGATACTTAAAAAAAAAAAAAACAAAAAATTAGCCAGGCAGTGGTGGCACACACCTGTAATCCCAGCACTCTGGGAGGCAGAGGCAGGCAGATCTCTGAGTTCAAGGCCAGCCTGGTGTACAGAGTGAGTTCCAGGACAGCCAGGGCTACACAGAGGAACCCTGTCTCAAAAAAATCAAATCCAACCCTCCCCCCCAAAAAAACAAAAACTAAGACCGGGGTGGGTACAGAGTGTGGTGTCTCAGCGCCTGAGGCCCTTGCCACCAACCTGGGGTCCACCCCAGAACCCACAGGGCAGAAGAGGGAACCCACTTCTCCCAGCTCACGGTGGCATGGACTCACCAGATAAATGAATATTTAAAAAAAATGCTTTTTAACGTTGAAGGCCCACAAACTATTCCAGTCAGCCTGGAAAGGCCATTGTGACTGCAGGAGGGGGTTGGGGGTGGGGTGGGGACTGAAATTGTCTGAAGTTCTTCTCACGACTTCTAATTGGGGCTGGGATTAATTAAAATAAAACATCTGTTAGAAAAGTTGAAGGGACCCCAAAACTCAGGGACCAAGAAACATTACTCAGCACAGTGTTCCGGTGCCATGCTGTGAACCGAGAGCCTCACTCCCATAGGCTAAGCAAACAGCCAGAGCTAATGTGATGGGTTTATTCGGAGACAAAGTCTCAAATTCACAGAAATCCATCTGCCTCTGCCTCCCAAGAGCTGGGATTAAAATTGAGTGCCACCACAGTGGGAATAATGCAGTGTTTTTTAAAGCTCAAGATCTCACACACACAACACACACACTCACACACACAGACACACACAGACTCACACACACACACACTCACACACATACACACACTCTCTCACACACACACACACACTCACACAGACACACACTTACATACAGACACTCATACTCACACAGACACATAATCACACATTCACACATTCACACATTCTCATATACTCTCACACACAGACACACACACTCACACACACAGACACACTCACAACACAGACACACACTCACAAACAGTCACACTTATATACACAGACACTCATACACAGACACATAATCACACATTCACACATTCACACACAGACACACACGCTCATATACTCTCACACACACTCACATACACAGACATACACTCCCACAGATACTTACACATACTCACACACAGATACACACTCACTCATACACAGACACACACACACAGGCACTCATACTCAGACACATACACACTCACACATTCACACACAGACACACACTCTCATACACTCTCACACACACAGACACACATGCACTTACATACACAGACACACACACACACAGACACACACTTGCATACACAGATACACACATTGACATAGATTCCCCCCCCCCTCTCTCTCTCACACACACACACACACACACACACACACAGCATGGAAAGTATGAAGGGCAGCTGGAGATGTGGCTCAGCAGATCCTGCCTAGTCTAACATATACTAGCCCTGAGTCCTATCCCTACGGTGTGCCTGGAGTCTGTAATCACCACAGGAGGTAGAGCCGGGAAAATCAGGAATTGAAGGTTATCCTTGGCTCCACAGCAAGTTCTAAGCCAACCAGGGATAGGAGAATCTATCTCACAACTAAGCAAAGCAAAACAAAACAAAACAAAACAAAGACCAGATCTTCCCTTGTACTTGGATCCTGTCTCCATTTTTGTTTTCCTTATTGAGTTTTTGCTTTAAATTCTTAAAACTTCTATGGAGGATGGTACCACCACCACCACCACCACCACCACCACCACCACCACCATCATCCTAGTCTGGGAGTGAAGCCCTGTCCTCTCTCAAGCCTCTCCAGCACTCTACGCACCCACCCCGCCCCCAGTAACATCTCCAGCCACGAAATGTGGATTATCTATCTGCTCACAGAGATTTGGGGTTTGTCTTTAATTTTGCAGCCTGGATTTCGCCCCTCTCGTTCTTCCTACTGCCTGTCCCTGCGCGCTCCTCTGGGTCGGACGCACTCTGGGGGGCTTTGCGGGTGACCCCAGTTTCAGTCTCACACTCTTGGTAGCTACAGTCCTGCCAGGAGCACACGGCGGCTCAGAGCGGTCCAGAGCATCGCTGAAGACCACACAGCCCAGCGGGCAGGAACTGGCACCTGGCCGGGCTTTCTCCCAGAGAGGCAGAAACAGGGAGGTGGGAATTCCCCAATCGGGAACCACCGAGGTGAGGCCGGGGACTAACCCGTGAGGGGCATCCTAGAAATTCCTGGAGGGCGTAGCTCCCAGCTTGGTTTCCTAAGAAACATTGGGGTGACTCAGGGCTCACAGGAGGGGCGCGCGCAGCGAGCAGGGAAGTCATAATAATGAGCAGAATTGCGTTTAATGGGGTTCACACGGATGGAGCAGAAATCAAATTAGGGCCTAATTGGCCAGCGCGAGGCAGAGTTTGGCGCAGCCTCTGGGGACATACAGGACCCGGGGGCCGCCCCGCCCCACCGGGCACCTGAGGCCCGGGAAGGCAGGTGACCTTGATCTGCTCCAGAGCGCAGCTTAACTCGCTTTCTAGGTTGGTTTGGGAGAAAAAGTGGGCGAGAGCTCAGGGGAAAGGAGGGATGGTGGAGGGACCAGAGGGACCAGAGGAACCAGAGGGACCAGAGGTCCTTGGTTCACCCAGGCTACCCTGAGACCCGTGAGGAACTAAAATCTTCAGACAGACCCTGGTAGTTGGAGATCCTGCCGCAAACACCACGCTGTATTCCTTTGCTTTTCTCGCGTGGTTTTCAGGCGCATTAAGCTTCTCCCGAGACACTTGACGACTCTAATAGTTTAATCCCGAAACGCAGGGCCTTGGAGAGTTTTCACAGGCGGGTTTTTGCTCCGGGACAATACATTTTCCCAGTTGTCTTTACCCTCTATGTCTTAGAAGTTGCCCCCCTCTATAGGCTCTTCCTCCTCTTGGAGGTTGGGGGGGCTGGGAGGGGCTAGAGAGCGGTTCAAAAGGGAGAGAGGCAGCAGTAAATCCGCAGCTGAGGTGAGGGGCTTTGGGGAACTATTTAGTGTATTACTCCTTCCTACCATATGTGGTGTCTGCCCCTTAGATCTGTTATTCTTTCTGTGTATGCCCATGCCGGGGGACACACCTTGGGTGTCAGGGGTCAACCTTGATTTTTGAGACCCGTGTCTCCCGCTGGCCTGGAACTCCTCAGTTCCACTAGGCTGGCTGGCATTCAAAAGGTGACATTTGCTAACCGACGACAGTGGCACCCTCTGTCCCTGGGGCTCCAGGACAAGTGTGGCATGCCCTCCTAGGAGACATCCTGACTCTATCTGTGCTACAGAACTGTGGCCATCTTTAGGGTATGAAGCAGAAACCTGGCTCAGGCCACAGGAGCCCCAGAAAATGGTGGCTCAGGTCACCTTGGAGCAATTTTATTCTCGTATTTTAATTTTGTCTCGAGTATTTGTCCAAAGGCTTTTAACCCGTTAGACAAATGCTCTGCTGCAGACCTATGTCCCTGGGTCCCCTTTACATTACATTTATTTATTTATATTTGATTTTAAATTACTACATTTATGGTGGGCATGCATGCACTCACTGTGTTGTACACTGAAGGTCAGAGGTCAACTAAAGGGACGTATTCTGTGTTTCTACCATGTGGGTCCTGGGTTTGAACCTGTGTCATTGGGTTTTTCTTCCTTCCTTTCTTTCTTTAAAGATTTATTTACTTATTTAATGTATATATGAGAACCTGTGACCACACAGCTGAGTGAATGTATACTACCAATGTCATCACACTCTTTTTTTTTTTAAGATCTATTTAAAAGATCTGTAGCTGTCTTCAGACACACCAGAAAAAGGTGTCAGATCTTATTACAGATGGTTGTGAGCCATCATGTGGTTGCTGGGATTTGAACTTGGGATCTTCGGAAGAGCAGTCAGTGCTCTTAACTGCTGAGCCATCTCTCTAACCCACTTAAAAGTGCTGAAAAACACAGCCGGGCGGTGGTGGCGCAAGCCTGTAATCCCAGCACTCTGGGAGGCAGAGGCAGGTGGATTTCTGAGTTCAAGGCCAGCCTGGTCTACAGAGTGAGTTCCAGGACAGCGAGTTCCAGGACAGCTGGAGCTATACAGAGAAACCCTGTCTCGAAAACAAAACAAAACAAAACAAAAAAAAGACAAAAAAAAGTGCTGGAAAACCTGAAGTGATCTTTGGTTTCTTGAACTCTAGAGTTTCAACAGTGGTTTCAAACAGTGTCCCCCTGCCTCTGCTACCCAAGTGCCGGGGGGCTCATGGTTACTTCATGCTGCCTACAGTGTCAGTGTGGGGGACTGTTGAGAGGACTCAGTGGGTAAGGGTGCCTGCTGCTAAGCCTGACAGCCTGAGGGCTTTAAGAGAGAATTGAGTCCTGCAAGCTGTCCACTGATCTCCACACACAGGCCATGGTAGCCACATACATGTGAACACACACACACACCCGCATAATAGAAATTTTAAATTAAAAAATGTGGGGCAGGAGAGATGGCTCAGCGGTTAAGAGCACTGACTGCTCTTCCAAAGGTCCTGAGTTCAAATCCCAGAAACCACATGGTGGCTCACAACCATCTGTAATAAGATCTGACTCACCCTTCTGGGGTATCTGAAGACAGCTACAGTGTACTTACATTAAATCAATCAATCAATCAATCAATCGATCAATCAATCAATCTTTGGACCGGATTGAGCAGGACAGGAGCAAGCAAGGCCAGAGAGAAAGAGAGAAGAAAAAGTATCTGAAGACAGCTACAGTGTACTTAAATATAATAAATATTTTTTAAAAATGTGAATCTGGTTCATGTGTGTTATGTCTCAAGTTTTTAATCACCCAAGCAGGTGTCCCTGTTATGTTCTTTCCAGTGCACCCCACCATGTCAGAGACACTCTACCCATTTCAAAGAGAGGAATTGATTTTCAAGGGCTGCCGGCTGGCGGGAACAGAGGCAGGGTTTGAATTCCTGAGTGAGTCCATTTGACCCCTAAGCCTGTGCCATCCTCATCCTTGCGGTTAAGGAGACCCCTTTTCCACACAAGCAGATCTGACTCCCCAAAAGGCAGTGTCATCAGGTCCTACAGCCCCATCCACACACTCTCCATCTATACCTGAAGCTGCTTGATTTCAGTGAGTCCCTGCCAGGGACCAGGAAGAGCGTCAGCTCTGAGGGATGCAGAGGTGACCAGGATGCTGAGAGTCTATCATGAGGTGAAGCCAGAGCCAGGCAGGGGATGAAGCCACAGAGCATGAAGGATGGGGAACCATGAGGAGGGAATTCTTCACAGACAGCAGGAGCTTAAATGGCAGTGGTGCACAAAAGGTTGGAAAACTGGGTTGGTTATTTGTGGGGATAGGGTTTCATTTTGGGGTGTCTCCTGTTGCTATGATTAAAATACTATGACCAAAAGCAACTTCAGGAAGACAGGGTTTATTTTGCTCAGAGTGCCAAGTTACAGTCCATCACGGTTGGGAAGCCACAGCAGCAGGAACCTGAGGGCGTTGCTCTCATCTCATCCGAACACGATTCAGGAAGCAGAGAGCCATGGGTGCAGCCCACTGCTCAGCTCCCAGTCGCTTCTACACACCCAGCATCCCAGCCAGGGCAATGGCACCACCCACAGTGGGCGGGTCTTCCTACCTCAGAGAACAAAAGCAAGATGGTTCCCTGCAAGCCTGCCTGGAGGCCATCTCCTGGGAGGTTCCCTAGATCCTGTCAAGGTGGTGGTTAATTCCTACCATTGCAGGGTAAGAGAGTTCAATCCATGCACCACTTACACAGCACGCTAAAGACCTTCAGACTGTGCACTTGAAGAGATACGTGTTAGGGTACAAAGATCAAATGTCAATAAAGGGCTTATAGAAAAAAAAACAGTAAGCCTTGTTAAATGGATGCTTACTTTATCATGGACAGGTCTCAGCGTGCACATATCTTCCATTTGTTTGGCCCACTCTTTGTGCATGCACGTGTACAACACGCATGCACGTCTGTATACACACATGTGCCTTCTATACACATATGGTGTGCCACCTACAGAAGGTGTCATTACCTACATTACCTAGGTGTTCCTTCTCTAGTTGCATTTTGTCGCACATATATAACCACCTGTGAGGTTCCTAGATCCAACTTTAGATCTGTTTGAGGAAGAGGAATAAGGTTATCCCACAAATGAGCTAGGAGTGTCTGCCAGAAAGATTTCAGGTACTCGACAAGATATTCAAGCTCATGTAAACAAATGTGGATGACATACACACATGCACAGACACATGCATGAGCACACATGCACACAGGTGTCCTAACACACACATATGTGTACTAACTCACATGCACATGTGTACTAGCACACACATGTACACACATGGATACACATGCACACCAGCATGTACACATAATGAATGCATAGATGTGTACATACATGTGCATATGCATATACGTATGCACACACTAGCACTTGTTGCTACACACACATGCACATGCTCACACTTGCTCACTACACACATATGTTTGCGCACACACATGTGCATGCATGCTCCTGGGGCTTGTTCTCCGGTACAGGAGAGAGGAAACATACAAAGCCGTAGAGGATGGAAGACACGTCAGACTGTGAGCCAGAGGAGTGGCGGCACATCCACAGGCAGATGAGACCAATGGTCACTCTAGAGACGCAGGGCAAAGGCAAGATTGGAAACTGGTCAGGCAGAGATAGGCCACAGCTTCAATCTGAGGTTTAAGTATGAGAGAATACAGATTTAGAAAGCAGAAGCAAGGTGGGGTCCTGGGGGCACCAGCAGGGAGATGTCCGGGGAGAGGGGCCGGAGCCCACACAAAGGCCCCAAGCAACAAAGTGCTGAGAACCTGAGTCCTTCATGGGCCCTCGCCTGGTATTTCAGCACTCAGAAGGCTGAGGCCAGAGGATCACAAACTCCAGACCAGCCTGAGCTACACAGTGAGACCTTGTCTTTAGTAAAGGTGTGTGTGAGAGACCATTTGTAACTATGTGGATAAAGGATTTTGAATTCTCCGAGATGTGGACATCCACCAACTGGACGCACTCACAACCCGAGCTGGCACGGACTGAGCATGAGTAGCCGCAGTTGCCCTGGTCTATGCTTGGGAGGGAACCTTCAGTCAGAGCCAAGACCACCCCTCCTTCCCACTCTGGCTGTTGTAGATCTCATAGGATCCCCAGCATAGCCACTGGAGTCACACCCAGAGGACACAGAGGCTTCCAGGGCCTGGTGCTGCAGAGCGGGAACCAGCAAGTGCCACCCTGACCGTTCCGGGCAGCTGGCCCAGCTACCTTCTACACACACCGAAAGCCGTCCGCACTCTACCTATTCCATCCTCAGACCCTGAGACTAAAGATCTCAGGCTCTGCTCCTGGCACAGAGCCTCAACCCACCTCTCTGGAACTAACACCTGGCTCTGTGACCCCACGATGGTTCTAGAGTCAACCAACCTGGGCTATGTGACTGCTAGAAACTCACAACTCCCTCCCTGATCTCTGCTGTGACATGGTTGATATTCAATAAGTTCTTTTGATTAATTATCTGAAAGCTGCCCCCTTCGGACAGTAAGTACCAAGATACTTACTTGGTAGGAGCTGTGGATCCATTCATGAATCTAGAGCATTTAGAGAGGGGAGGTGTAGCCCTGTGGTAGGATTATTAGAAGGTAGGTAGATAGAAATATTGTTCTAGCATGTGTAAGGCCCCAGAACTGACAAACCAATATACATGATAGATGATAGACGATAGATAGATAGATAGATAGATAGATAGATAGAAGACAGTGATAGATGATATAGATAGATGATAGATAGATAGATAGATAGATAGATAGATAGATAGATAGATAGAAAATAGAAGATAGATGATAGATGATAATAGATAGATGATAGATAGATAGATGATAGATAGATAGAAAATAGATAGACAATAGATAGATGATGATGATGATAGATAGATAGATAATCATAGATACATAGACAGACAGAAAGATAGATAGATAGATAGATAGATAGATAGATAGATAGATAGATGATGGTTAAACTAATTTCAATAAGTATTTGTTTTAGAGTTGTGTGATGCACACCTCCGTGACCCCAGAACTTAGAAGGTAGAACAGGAGAATCAGAAATTCAAGATCATTTTCAGTTACATAGGAGTGTTCAAGGCCAGCCTGGGAAATGGGAGACTCTGTCTCAAAATCAGCAAACACCCACCAAGACCTAAGAGAGGTTGGGGAGATGGTCCAGCCTGCTCACTGCTGGGCTTGAGGACCTGAGTTCTGACCATTCACACTCTATGTGAGTTTTAGCTCTGGCAGGGCGTGGTTATAATTCCAGGGCTCGGCTGGGGGTGGGGGACGGGACAATCTGGGTACTTCTGGATAGTCTTAGAAGGCAGGAGTGATGGCTTGAAATTAAGAGCACTTGGTGCTCTTCCAGAGGATGCAGGCTTGACTCCCGCCACCCGTGGCAGGTTGACTCGCAGTTGCCTGTAATTCCAGCTCTAGGGGGACTCTGCCCAGGAGATGCTCTGTATGCACCCCGATTCATGTGCAGATACCCACAGCCAACACACAAACCTACACCCAATCAAAAATAGTAAAAACAAAAGGCAGAGAACAGTAAAGGAAGATGCTGGATGCCCACCTCTGGCCTCCACACTTAAATGTCTGCTGAGCTCACCTCCAGCGCACACATTCCTCTAAATAAAAGTTGACTGTATTTAACCCAACATTTTATAAATATTACCAACTCTACATGGGACCAATATCAGGACATTGACGTGTTGGTTCATTCTCTTTTTGTTCACACTGACCTCAAAATCCAGTTTGGGAAGTAAATATTCTCTGGAAATACTTGATGTAATTTGGAATTTGAAATCTAAGAGGAGAATAGGTTTTACTCCCTTCACCTTGTTTCAAACATATATAGAAGCTTTTGCAAGCCAAGGTGTATGGTTATACACATCTCTATCCCATCCAGAAATGGTGAGGCTGAGGCAGGAGAATTGGGGGCCAGCCTGTGCTATAAGAGACCTTAATAGGAAAAAAAAAATCTGTTGTAGTTGGACACGTGAGTTTTCTGCTTTTTAGTTTAATTAACAAGCCTCTCGAAGAGATCGAAGGAGAGGCTGCTGCATCCTACAGCAGGAAGTGACATCCATCTGCGGAGCCTCACCCTTTTCCAGTTACCGGGCTGGAGCCCTGGGGTGGTTTTGATGCCCACACAAACCCTGTGACACCCCTGTTGTCTAAGGTGGGGCCCTCACCTCTCTCCTTAATGATGGCTTAAGTAATTTCCCTTCGTGAGTCATTTCTGAGGAAGGGACGTGGCTGAGGCCCAGAGAGACTTTCAGCGCTGGGTCACTCAGTTCACCATGGCCTCATACTGGAGGAGTCAGCAGCCACAGGACAGGCACAATCAGCCAATCCGGAGAGTCTACATAAAGAGGAACCAGCCAGCAACCCCATCAGCAGCCCCACTGAGAGGATGGTTTGGTTTGTTAGCTTCACACAAGCTAGAGTTATCGGAAAAGGAATTTCAACTGAGAAGATGCTTCCATCAGTAGGGCATTTCTTAACTAGTGATTGATGGGGGGGGGGGGGGGGCCTGGCCATTGTAGGTGGTACTTTAAGACTCTGGAGAGCCTTAACTTACCGGCGACCCCTGAGTGAACAACGTGGAGACAGGAATTGATGCAAAAGCAAGAGGAATTTTATTTAATTCAGCATGCTGGGGTCAGCCTGCACATGGGGAGAGAATGACCATGCAGCCCAGGCCGTCCAGCTGGCCTTTATACAGTTCTCAGGGCTGCCACCATTAGGCTCAATGGGATTGGCAGAACAGTGTGACTTTTTAAACTGATTGGTCTTTAGGGAATGAGATGGCCAGGACTTCCCTTGTCTGTAGGTGGCCATTCCTTGTCTGGAATGTGTCCCCACCAACAGGTCAGTTCCCCCTCCTGTGGTCTGAGGAATGTAATTTAGCCTCTCCCTTTCAGAGAGGCAAGTGTTTCATGACCTTTCCAAAGTTCCAGAGATGACCTCTTCAGTACCATCCCTGGGCTGGTGGTCCTGGGTTCTATAAGAAAACAGTCTGAGCAATGAATGAGAAGCAAACTAGTAAGCAGCATCCTTCCACAGCCCAGCATCCATCCTTCCACAGCCCAGCATCCATTCTTCCACAGCCCAGCATCCTTCCACAGCCCAGCATCCATCCTTCCATAGTCCAGCATCCTTCCACAGCCCAGCATCCTTCCACAGCCCAGCATCCATCCTTCCACAGCCCAGCATCCATCCTTCCACAGCCCAGCATCCATCCTTCCACAGCCCAGCATCCATCCTTCCACAGCCCAGCATCCTTCCACAGCCCAGCATCCATCCTTCCACAGCCCAGCATCCTTCCTCAGCCCAGCATCCTTCCACAGCCCAGCATCCATCCTTCCATAGTCCAGCATCCTTCCACAGCCCAGCATCCTTCCACAGCCCAGCATCCATCCTTCCATAGTCCAGCATCCTTCCACAGCCCAGCATCCATCCTTCCACAGCCCAGCATCCATCCTTCCACAGCCCAGCATCCATCCTTCCACAGCCCAGCATCCATCCTTCCACAGCCCAGCATCCATCCTTCCACAGCCCAGCATCCTTCCACAGCCCAGCATCCATCCTTCCACAGCCCAGCATCCTTCCTCAGCCCAGCATCCTTCCACAGCCCAGCATCCATCCTTCCATAGTCCAGCATCCTTCCACAGCCCAGCATCCTTCCACAGCCCAGCATCCATCCTTCCACAGCCCAGCATCCATCCTTCCACAGCCCAGCATCCATCCTTCCACAGCCCAGCATCCTTCCTTCCACAGCCCAGCATCCTTCCACAGCCCAGCATCCTTCCACAGCCCAGCATCCTTCCACAGCCCAGCATCCTTCCACAGCCCAGCATCCATCCTTCCACAGCCCAGCATCCTTCCACAGCCCAGCATCCATCCTTCCACAGCCCAGCATCCATCCTTCCACAGCCCAGCATCCATCCTTCCACAGCCCAGCATCCATCCTTCCACAGCCCAGCATCCATCCTTCCACAGCCCAGCATCCATCCTTCCACAGCCCAGCATCCTTCCACAGCCCAGCATCCATCCTTCCACAGCCCAGCATCCTTCCACAGCCCAGCATCCATCCTTCCACAGCCCAGCATCCATCCTTCCTCAGCCCAGCATCCTTCCACAGCCCAGCATCCATCCTTCCACAGCCCAGCATCCTTCCACAGCCCAGCATCCATCCTTCCACAGCCCAGCATCCATCCTTCCACAGCCCAGCATCCATCCTTCCACAGCCCAGCATCCATCCTTCCACAGCCCAGCATCCATCCTTCCACAGCCCAGCATCCATCCTTCCACAGCCCAGCATCCTTCCACAGCCCAGCATCCTTCCACAGCCCAGCATCCTTCCACAGCCCAGCATCCATCCTTCCACAGCCCAGCATCCATCCTTCCACAGCCCAGCATCCATCCTTCCACAGCCCAGCATCCATCCTTCCACAGCCCAGCATCCATCCTTCCACAGCCCAGCATCCATCCTTCCACAGCCCAGCATCCTTCCACAGCCCAGCATCCATCCTTCCACAGCCCAGCATCCATCCTTCCACAGCCCAGCATCCATCCTTCCACAGCCCAGCATCCATCCTTCCACAGCCCAGCATCCTTCCACAGCCCAGCATCCATCCTTCCACAGCCCAGCATCCTTCCACAGCCCAGCGTCCTTCCTCAGCCCAGCATCCTTCCACAGCCCAGCATCCTTCCACAGCCCAGCATCCATCCTTCCACAGCCCAGCATCCATCCTTCCACAGCCCAGCATCCATCCTTCCACAGCCCAGCATCCTTCCACAGCCCAGCATCCATCCTTCCACAGCCCAGCATCCATCCTTCCACAGCCCAGCATCCATCCTTCCACAGCCCAGCATCCATCCTTCCACAGCCCAGCATCCTTCCACAGCCTCCTGACTTCAGTGATAGATTATGACCTGAGAGTTGTTATCTGGAATAAAGTCATCCCTCCTCTAGTTGCTTTTGGACAGGAAAGTAACTAACAGAGCCCAGCCCCCACAAAGACTTCCTACCACGGCCACTCAAGGTCACCTCCAGCCTGTGACTTCCTCAGACATCTGAGGTAGGAAAACCAACTCTCTTGACTCCAACCTCGTGGCTCCTAGGGGAAACAGCCAGGGAATGTGTTGAGTAGCTGTAGATGAACAACCCAAGCCAGACCCTGGCTGGGCCCTGGTTGCTTTGTCCTAAAATGGGAGGTTTAAAGGCCACATGAGACTGCGAAGACATCTTGAAGAACGTTTAACTCAAGTTCTATGTGAAGAGGAACCAGCCAGAGGCCCCTTCAGCAGACCCACGGAGTCTGTTTCAGTCACATGTTGGCTGCTCAATCAAAGCCACTACCATTGTCTGCCGAATTCGGGTTGGCCATGTAAGAGACAGTATGACATGGTTTCCCACCCCTGGAACAGAGCCATGAGGGTGTAGGCCCCCACAACTGTTGATGGTTGCTGTAGGCAGAAGGCTTGTTTGTATAATAGTATAAATCTTTTCACTTTCCTGCTTCCAGGAATGTCCTCTCTGCCAAGGTTAATGACTCCAAGATAGTCAGAAACAACTGGAGTCTGAGAGGCAGGGGTATATCCTTGTCTCAGCAAAACAGTAGAGCACCTCATTCTTCCGGACCTTAAGGCTGTGGGAAAGAACACTGAGAACATGAGTCTGAAAATATATAATTTCTCAGCTATGCAAAATATAAGGATGTAAAATGAACTGTGTAAGTGAGAGACCCCAACTCAATGTTTTTAGACCCTAAACAACTAGCCCAGCGCGGAGTAACTTGTTTTTCTGATTTCAGCTTGAGAGAAAGATAGTCCACCCTGTTCTAGTTCCAATGTTTAATTATACAGTGTCCCAAGGACATTTGCTCCAGATGATCTCTAACCTTCCTTAAGGCATAAACTATGAGGGTGAAACTATCGCCTGACTTCCTCATTCTGTACTTCCCCAATCCTTGCATAATTTGTCCTCCACCCCTTGCCTTGTGGATTTTTGTCCTACACTTTGTCCTCCACCGCTTGCCTTGTGATTTTTCCCCTTTAAATAGTCCTGACTTCAGTTGCACGGGTCCCACAGTCCTCTACCCCTGTGCAGTGTATGGCTGTGGACCCCAGAGCTCTGGAATAAAAAATCCTCTTGCTATTGCATTGAGACTGTTTCTCACAAGTGAAATGGGTGTCACCTTCCGAGGCATGGGGTGCTGGGGTGCCCTCAGTTTTGGGGGGTCTTACATAAGGAGCTTCACAGCTTCAAAGGAACAGAGACCACTGCTTGTCAGAAAGATACAAAGGGAGCCGGGCATGGTGGTGCAAACCTGTAATCCCAGCACTTGGGAGGCAGAGGCTGGCGGATTTCTGAGTTTGAGGCCAGCCTGGTCTGCAGAGTGAGTTCCAGGACAGTCAGGGCTATACAGAGAAACCCAGAAACCCTGTCTTAAAAAACCAAAAACAAACAAAAGATACAAAAACTAGCAGGTACAAAGGTAGGCAGATTCTGGAGATCAAGGTCAGCCTTGGACAGAGGTAGGGTTTAGGTTCAGCTCCAGGCATTGTAGAAATTGTAATTTCAGATCAAGGTCCCACCCAACTATCTTATTGTCTTGTGCTAGTGCTTGCTTTCTCTAAGAATCAAGGGGCTGAGCTGGGCAGGGGTGGCACACACCTTTAATCCTAGCACTCTGGGAGGCAGAGGCAGGTGGATTTCTGAGTTTGAGGCCAGCCTGGTCTACAGAGTGAGTTCCAGGACAGCCAGGGCTACACAGAGAAACCCTGTCTCAAAAAAACCAAATCCAAAAAAACAAAATCCAAAAAAACAAAGTCAAGGGGTTGGGTTCCTGGGATACAGACTGAATTGATATGCAAATGAAAAGCTGGGCAGATCTGCAGGAGATGAGCTATCCAGAGAGTTTTTAGAATTGCAAGAAAGTTGTGTGGAGACCGCAGAGCATAGAGAGAGCAACCAGGCTTGAGCAGAACACAGGCTGTCAGTTTGTAAGCCACGATTTGACTTCCAGTTGCTTGTTTCACTGCTCTCAAACGCCCCTTCCCTCAGAACCCGCCCCTTCCCTCAGAACCCGCCCCTTCCCTCAGAACCCGCCCCTTCCCTCAGAACCCGCCCCTTCCCTCAGAACCCGCCCCTTCCCTCAGAACCCGCCCCTTCCCTCAGAACCCGCCCCTTCCCTCAGAACCCGCCCCTTCCCTCAGAACCCGCCCCTTCCCTCAGAACCCGCCCCTTCCCTCAGAACCAAGCCCAGGCTGCTCCTTGGCAGTTGTCCTTCCCCACCATCTCTTCCCCTCCTCCCTTTCCCCTCCTAGTCTTCCTCTCCTTGGCCTGCCTTCTCCTCCCCCTCCTCCTGCTTCCTTCTTCCTCCTCCTCCTCTTCTTCCTCCTCCTCTTCTTCTCCCTCCTCCTCTTCTTCCTGTTCAGGGTAAAATACTCAGAGTCTTGGAGGGGAGTCCATCACTTACAGGTAGCCATAGCTGGAGCTTTCAGGAGTGAAAGATCCTCAGGGTCCCACCACACACCCCCTATCCTGTTGGTTCCCTCACAGGGAACTGGGAACTGGGCCGTTCTAGAATGTTCTCCGTCAACTGGCCCTGCCACTCTCACCCTTCTTGCTATATTCCCATGACTACCATCGCTTTGGACCTGGGAGGATTCTCTCTGCACACAGCTGTCTGTTTCCTGAGTACTCACAGAGAGAGGCCCAAAGGCTCCTCCAGACACCTATGATGGTCTGTAACTACTCTACTCTCTTTTTTTAAACACTTTTAAAAAGATTTATTATTATATGTGTAAGTATACTGTAGCTGTTCTCAGACACCAGAAGAGGGCGTCAGATCTTGTTACAGATGGTTGTGAGCCACCATGTGGTTGCTGGGATTTGAACTCAGGACCTCTGGAACCATCTGGAGCCATCTCTCCAGCCCCTATTCTACTTTTTTTTTTTTTTTTTTTTTTTTTTTTTTTTTTGGATTTTTAGATTTTTTTATTTTTTTATTTTTTTTGAGACAGGGTTTCTCTGTATAGCACTGGCTGTACTGGAACTCACTCTGTAGACCAGGCTGGCCTCGAACTCAGAAATCTGCCTGCCTCTGCCTCTCAGAGTGTTGGGATTGCAGGTGTGTGCCACCACGGCCCGGCTCCCTATTCTACTCTTATACTGGGTTCTAAGTTAGGGAATAGGCCTGTGCTACACTACCCCACTGTGGTTGGTGGAGGCGTCTTGGCCAATCAACGCTTCAAGAAGAACAAAGTGGTCTGGCCTCAGTACTGTGCACCAGTAACCATATGCCTCAGTTTCCTTACCTGTCAAGTGGGGTCAGAGTACCTGCATTGGTATTACCGATTAGCCATGAGCACCCAACCAGGGGGTTCCTAGAGAAACCCTCAACTCTCAGAAGTGTCACGTAAACATGACTGTGGCTCCAGCACAGTAGCGTGTGTCTGCGACTATCTGAAAAAGCACTTCCACAAACAGTCACGGAGACCCTGGACACAGACCCCTCGGAAACACCAGCGCAACCACGCAACTAGGTTGAGTTTCAACATTAAAAATCAATTTCTCCCCAGAGGTCCTTGCAGCTTTTGCCCCAGCCCCTGTAATATTTCTCCATCCTTTTTTTTTTTTTTTTTTTTTTGTTAATGGCTTGGGGGTTTCGGCTGTTTTGCTCAGCCACGCGGGGAAATGTTTAATGAGTCCTGTGAATATTCATTAATACTTCCTGATGGGGGAGGCCCCGCTGCTGTCCAGTGGGTCTCTGAGCACGAGCGTGGGGAGAGCAGCACACCTCCTGATTGGCGAGATTTGTTTTCCATTCTGGTTGCCCTATTTTCTGAGACCTCAGGGGGCTCGCAGGGCCAAGCGGGGAGGCAGAGCTGTTTCCCTGCTTGGTCTCCGTAGGCTCAGAAAGGAGTTCTAGAAAGCCAGGCTGTGAAACAGAAGATACAGAAACCCCCTGCATCTGCGCAGGAGGCTCCTGACCCTGCATCCTGCACGCGTGCTCCCCCCCAGGAGGCTCCCGACCCTGTGTCCTGCACCTGTGCTCCCCGCAGGAGGCTCCCGACCCTGCGTCCTGAACTTGTGCTCCTTAAGGACACCACCACACACAGACAGGGCAATCCATGCCAGGGCAACTGCGACAGATGAGAATTGACACAAAGGACCCCTAACAAGTGAATGGACGGATGAGAGTATTCACGACAACAGATCGCTATACAGGAAAGGCTGAATGACACGGCACGTGCAATTAAAATGGTTGATTTTTTTTCAGTTGAGTTAAAATCATAGGTCACAAGTAGCTCTCCAACACACATGTGCAATGCAGTGGTTTTTTAATTTATTCACAAGATTGTGCAATCATCCTTTCTATCTAGTTCTGGAATGTTCTGCCATTGTTACTTCTCCTTTTGGTCTACACCGCAGCTCCAGGAAACCCCGAATCAACTTTCTGTGTAATCAGGACATTTGTAGTGAATTAATTCATAGTGATGCTATGAATGCTTTGTGTCTGGATTCTTTTGCTTAGCACAACTTCAAGATTCATTTACGTCATAGCATCAGGAATACTTTATTCTGTTCTGCTCCACGGCCAAATAATCTCCCACTGTATGAATGCACCACAGTTTATGTATCTACTCATCCATCGGTGGGCGCTTGGATTTTTATCCCGTTTTGACCAGAAATATAATATACTGTGGCTTCTCCGTCTCCTCTTGCTAGGTCTCTCTCTCTCCTTGGAAAGTCAGTCTCTGCATTGTGAGGATGGTCAAGGAATCATATGGAGAGGTCCACAGCATGAGGAACTAAGACCCCGCCCCCAACCCCACCCCCAGTACTGTGCACCACCCTATGCAAGGCGCCATCTTGTTGGGAAAGGGTATTGTAGCCCCATTCAGCTTTGGTAACTGCTGCACGTGTATGGCGACCTCACGAAAGCCCCTGAGCTGCAACCACAGCCTTCAGCTGAGCAGTTCCAACAGGACTGATTCCCAGAGACACGTTTGCTGTGAGGAAATGCTCAGTTTGGAGGTAACTTGCTCCATAGAAACACATGATACCTTTGGTAGCCTGGGGACAGGTTAAGGACATGGTCACTATTCTCATCTGGTAGTCTGCTGACCCCAGGGCTGACACCCCGCCATCTCTGTCTCCCAGAAGGAGCAGAAGCATCCCTAATGTTCCGGTTCACAGAATCTCATCTTTGTTACTTAACTCCGTGACCATCCGTGAGTCATTTACTCCTCAGAGCCTCAGTTTCCCCAACTCTTAAGTGGAGCGTAAGTAACATCTACCCTGAAACACCGTGCTCTTGGCTTTGCTTTTTGCAAGATTTTAATAAAAAGAAAAGCCATTTCAAGCCAGGCTCACACCTATGACTCCAGCAGACTCTTAATTAATTATCACAGGATGCCTGGCTGGCTGACATTTATCTCTGATCTCCGTCTTTACAGAAATCATAAATCTGGCCTGATTACCACCTCGTGCACGGATTCTTCCCGAGGAGTCACAGCTTCTCTCTTTTATCTGTTCTCTAAAATACGATCCAATTTATAAAATCTTTGACTTACAGCTCGGCTGGAAGCCCAGCTGGTGTGTAAAATGATGCGTAGCTCATCCGCATCCCGACTGCGCCACGGCCCCCATGAGCTTGGGATCTTCAGTCGAGGGTCCTGTCAGGGACTCCAGACTGACAGGAATGCAGTTAGCATTCCCGTTATCCTGTTTGAACATCTAATTCCCAACCCCCAGGAGGGAGGAGAGACCTGAGGATATAAAGAGTGAGTGTGAACACCCTCTTCACCACCACACCATCCACCCTCCTTGTGTGGGAGGCTTATCAAAAGTTTGCCTCTCTGGAATCCCCTCAAGGCACAGATCAGCAATCTTCACCCTCAGTTTCCCCAGGGGCAAAGTGGGGGGAGACCCTTTGCCAAGCGGGACCCATGGCTTGCACTATTCATAACTTGGGCCTGGGAAAGTACCTGGCTCATATTGTAGACTCAGAGATTATGTATTTGTCCTAGTCACTCACCGAGAACTCAGCGATTCCTGTGTGGCCAACGGAAATGGGGCAGAAGCAGAGGACCGGGGTTGGGTGAGGTAGGGATGAGTGGGTGGCTCAGTCAATAAAGTGTTTGTCTTGGAAGATGAGGAGGTGAGTCTGATCCCTCCTCAGAACCAATGTTTAAAAAGCCGGGTGTGGTGGCCTGTGTATGAAACCCCAGTTTCAGAGAAGCAGGCTTAGGTGGATCCCTGAGGCTCTCTAGTAGCCAGTGTAGCTTAACTGATGAGTTCCAGGCCAAAGAGAGATACTACCTCAAAGGAGTGGGCGGTGTTCATGAGAGTGACACTTAACGTTGTCACTCTTTCGCACATGTGCGCGTGCACGAGCACACACACACACAAATACACACACTTTACAAAAGAAAGAGTGGCTCACCTACCATCATTCTTGTAGGTTCCTTTTTAATCTAACAAGAGACTTCATCACACAAATGGTACCTTTTTATTCTATATATACATATACATTAATACATAGATATACTCATACACATATACATATATCAATTTTTTTTGTTTTTTTAGACAGGGTTTCTCTGTGTAGCGCTGGCTGTCCTGGAACTCACTCTGTAGACCAGACTGGCCTTGAACTCCATTTGCCTTGAGATCCATTTGCCTCTGCCACCTGAGTACTGGAATTAAAGGCATGCCCTACCACATCTGGCTCTATTTTATATTCTTTAAATTTAATTCATATTCATTAGCCGGGCGGTGGTGATGCATGTCTGTAATCCCAGCACTTGGGATGCAGAGGCAGGGGGATTTCTGAGTTCAAGGCCAGCCTGGTCTACAGAGTGAGTTCCAGGACAGCCAGGGCTACACAGAGAAACCCTGTCTCGAAAAAACCAAATCCAAAAAACAAAACAAAACAAAAAAAAACCCCACTAATTTGTATTCATTCATTTGCTTATTTTTTCAGGGAAAGGACAGGTTTGCACTCTAAGGTGTGCCAGAAAACACACGAAGATCAGAGCATAATTTGCACAAGTCAGTTATCAGGCTCGGCAGCAAGCAACTTGCTGAGCCATCTCGCTGGCCTTGGATTTTTATTCATGTATTTTTGAGACAGGGCCTCAGGTAGTCCAGTGTAGCCTTTCATTCAACAAGGAAGGAAGGATGACCTTGGGCTTCTGATTCTCTTCTATCCACCTCCTACGTCCTGAGACCACACGTGTGAAACCAGAGGCAGCTGCGATTTCGTCCGCTTGCAGAATAGAGAAATGTCTAGAGACAAATTAGATCAGTGGTTGCTTAGGGCTGAAAGAAGGGACGGTTGGAGATTGGTGGGAAAGTATAAAATGTCAAAATGTCATGTCCGTCTCTCTCCAACCTACTGGGACACCTGTAGACAGGCATGCCCCTGGAATGACAATATCCACGCCCCCCCAACACACACACACCTGTGAGCACTCTAGGAGGTGTTGCGAGCCCATGGCAAGCTATTTAATGAAGGCTGTGTTGCGTCTCTGAGACTAAAAAACAGGTAAGAGTAGTCTGGGCCCGCAGATGGCTCAGTGGATAGCAGCACTTGCTGCTCATACAAGGACCCCAGGTCAGTGCCCAGGGCCCACTTAGGGTAGTTCACAGCTGCCCATAACTCCAGCTCTTTTTGCCTTCACGGGCACATGCACACTGGTGCACATAAATAGTAGAATCATTTCTTTTTAAGTAGAGACTGAACTTGGAAGAGAAAAGGCAAGGGGTGGACCCTTGGGAGAGTCATTTACAAGACACCCGATTCTGCCAAGGATAAGGTTTGGGTGAGGATGAGCAGACGGAGCAGCTGTGGGGCATGTTCATTCTAGAACAAAGCCAAGTGCTTGTGGGACATTTGTCCACCACACTAGATTTCACGTTGTTACTTGAGGGTTCCTCGAAAGCATCTAAGTTCAAACATGGCCCGAGTCCTCCATCAGAAATACCTGGCCTGGGTTGTTTTGAGGGACGTGGCGTCCAGAGCATCAAGTTTACAGGTTTTAAAGCTTCTGTCACTGATCTGTGGTCCCGAACCCCATCTTGAAGGTTCTACTTTAGGCAGACAGCTCCCCACTTTCACTCTTCAGGTGATTATCAACATCATTTGAACACACACACACACACACACATACACACGGAGGGAGGGAGGGAGGGAGGGAGGGAGGGAGGGAGGGAGGGAGGGAGAGAGAGTGCCTCCCAAGGTTAGGCATATAAGAGTGCAGGAGACAAGGTGTGTCTGTCTCAGCCTGAGGGAGGGGCCTGTAGGGGTGAGGGGATGAGGGGGGCAGCCCAGAGCCTCAGCACTGAAGGCCCAGGAATCCCCATCTGGCTGTGGCTTGGCTTTCGCTAACCTGCACAATTCTGCTCGTCTAAGCACACCTCATGGGAAGCCCTGCTCCAATCAGGATGCAGTTCTCACTAGGTCTAGTGTGCCTTCCTTCCTCCTTCGAGGTGGGACACAACTCGGTCAACCCAGCAGCTGCTCATTGCCTCCGAATCTCCTTCTCTTTGACTCTTTTCTCTGTCTCTTCCCACATGTCTCCCTTGGGCCATCAGAGAGGCCCCACGAGACTGGGCCCAGCCAAGCTAGCGCTCTGAACTGAAGACACCATCCGGTCCCTGCTTCAAATCCTCTGTGTTCCAGACTGACTCCAAGATGGTTTCTTAGCCTTGACTCTGCAGATCCCCTTACGTGAGGACAAACCGCCTTGTCGTGTAACAGGAATAGGTGATTGCCAAGAAGATGGGTCATGAAATGCAGTTCCCCGGCCAGTGAGAGGAGGGCTGTGGATTTGTGCCGCCATCAAGATTCTCTTTGTATGGAAAAATCTCTGCTGAGTTTGCTTGAGGTCCTGAGTTCTGATCCCAGAACCTGTCTGAAATGCCAACATGCTGGTGAACAACTATGACCCCAGAGGAAAGGGACTGGAGACTGTTGGAGACTCGGGTAGAAGGAGAAAGTCACAGGCACAGGCACAAACACACACGTTTTTTTAAAAAAAGAAGATGATAGTCTGATTCAAATGGCACAAGCCTTTAATACTAGGACTTGGAGTTCAAGGCTAACCTGGTCTCCACAGCAAATTCCAGGCCAGCTGGACTAAAAAGCAAGACCCTGTCTCAGGAAACAAGCAAACAAACACACCCTTCTTTCAGAATGATTTTTTAAAAGTATCTCTCTTTATCTTTTGAGATTATAATTACATCATTTCCCACTCCTTCCTCCAATCAATAAACCACACTTCTGGCTCCCTTTCAAATTCATGGTGTCTTTTTTTTTTTTCTTTAATTGTTGACACATAAGACTGTGTGTGTGTGTGTGTGTGTGTGTTTTCCTAAACACAGCCTCTACCTAAATCTTATGCAATATATGCAATATGAGTAGAATTGGAACTGACCAGCTTAAAGCAAT
The DNA here is from genome assembly GCF_947179515.1 of Apodemus sylvaticus. NCBI lineage: Eukaryota > Metazoa > Chordata > Mammalia > Rodentia > Muridae > Apodemus > Apodemus sylvaticus. The sequence goes on along the minus strand of NC_067493.1, from coordinate 50,688,777 downwards.
AGGTAAGAACTGAGGTTCTCAGGAAATAGTCCGGCTTGGGCCCTGCAGGACTTCTTCCTCTTTGGGTTGCGGCAGAACTGGACTACATTTCCCAACGTCCTTTGCAAGTATTTAGCCACATGACCCACCTCTACCCAATGAATGAGCATAGAAGTGATAGCCTGGGTAACACTTCGAGGCCTGACTCATAAAGCCCCGTCCCTGGTGCAGGCTAATGCAGAAGGGGTGGAGGCTGAGAGGTGGGCACCGCCGTGCACTGGAGGAGTTTGGAATACCAATAGGACCCACTGAAAGCTGCCTGTCGAGCAGGGACACCCATTTGGGATTTTACCCAGTGCGAGATTGGGTCCTAGGCACTTAGAAGTCCATTTGTCACAGCAGCTGGCATTGACTTACCTAATAGTCTGGTCCTGGCTGCTTGTCTCAGGGCACCTTCCTGAGTTCCGGGACTTCCGAGAAGCCCAGTGGGAACCTAGCCGGTGCGAGGGATGACCTGGGTTCCAGGACCTCCATCCCTCCCTCCCTAAGAAAGGAGGGAGGGCGCTCCTGCTGCTCCTGCTCTCAGCTCCTGAGCGGATTTAGTGAGATAATGTATTGTGGATGCTCCCGGGGCTTGGCGAAAGGCATTTCAGATGTGAGCTATATTTAGTTATGAACAGCATTTCTGCATGTTGCTTCCAAGCGGTCTGCAGCCAAGTCTCTCTCCAGTGGCCACTCCGCAGGAACCATAGAAGCACTGAGGCAGTAAATCTGAAGACTCAAGCCCTCACTACCTCCTTTCTCCAAGCCAGGCCAAGCCTCTGTTCCCAGAGCAACAGACCCCCACCGGCCAGATGAAGAATACGCCTGGCTATTTTAAAACAGACAGGAATAAGCTCCCCCTTCCCAAGAAATATACATCATTCCTAGCTCTCTATTCCCTTTCGATTACAAAAAATCAGCGGAGAAATATCTGTATCTCTTCTCTAAACTGGAAAATGAGAGTTGTTTGGGTTTTTTGCCTTGGGTTTTGTTTTGCTTTACTTACTATTTGTTTGTTTAACGTATGTGAGTACACAGTAGTTCTTTTCAGACACACCAGAAGAGAGAATCGGATCTCATTACAGATGGTTGTGAACCACCATGTGGTTGCTGGGAATTGAACTCAGGACCTTGGGAAGAGCAGTCAGTGCTCTTAATCACTGAGCCATCTCTCCAGCCCGTTTTGTTTTTGTTTTTGTAAGACAGGATTTCTCTGTGTAACCCCGGCTGTTCTGGAGCTCACTCTGTAGACCAGGCTGCCTCGAATTCACAAATCAGCCTGTCTCTGCCCTCCCAAGTGCTGAGAATAAAGCATGTGCCTCCACTTCCAGGCCAGTTGTTTGTTTGTTTTAATAACTTGTGTATTGATTGGTTTTGTGTCTCGACTTAAGCTAGGAGCAGCCAGAGAGGAAGGGGCCTTAAGAAGGAAATGAGATCCATCTGTGAGGTATTTTCTCAGTGATTAATGTGGAGGGTCCAGCCCATTGTGGTGGAGCCAGTCCATTGTGGGAGGAGCCAGCCCACTGTGGGGCGGGGGCCAGCCCATTGTGGGAGGGTCCAGCCCACTGTGGGCGGGGCCATCCCTAGGCTGGTGATCCTGGCTTCTACAAAAAAGCAGGCTGAGGTGAGCAAGCCATGGGGAGCAAGCCAGTCAGTAGCACCCCTTCATGGCCTCTGCATCAGCTCCAGCCTTCAGGTTGCTGCCCTGCTTGAGTTCCTGTCCTGATTTCCTTTAATGATGAACAGTGATGTGGAAGTGTAAGCCAGAAAACCCTTTCCTCCAGACTTGCTTAAAAACCGTAACTAAGACAACTTGTGCTCTAAGGATGTGGGATGAATGGTGAGTTTAAAGGGATTATTATTATTATTATTATTATGTGAACTAATGTATATGTTCCTGTTTGTGTGTTTATATGTGCTTTTGTGGTGCAGAGACAGGCACTAATCACCTACCTTTATGTCCAGAAAGATGAGGCAGAGAGGGACACAGAGAGACAGCCAGTTAGAGTTCTGACACACACACCACACCCATCTTTAACAAAGGTTCTGGGGGGTCTTTATTCAGGACCTTCTGATTATAAAATAGACTCGCTATATCCCAGCTTTCTATTTTATTATATTTGAGACAGGGTTGCATGTAGCCCAGGTTGGCCTCTAACTCTCTATACAGTAGGAGGTAGCCTTGAACAGGATGATCTGATCTTCCTGCCCTCACCCGGTAGTTGCAGGCACGTGCTACCTTGTGCTGTTTATGCAGTAGTTGGGGATCAAACCTGCAGCCTTGTGTATGTTAGGCAAGCACTGTACCAACTGAGCTACACATCCTCTAGGCTCATGGAATATGACTTAGATAGTTCTTGGTATCAATCTCTGGATGTCGGGCCTGGAGGGAGTGAATGGCTAAAATTTTTTTAGGAGGAGGAGGGCAGAATTTTTGTTGTTGGTGATGGTGATTTGGTTTTGGTTTTATGTTTTGGGGGGGGGGGGGTTCTTTTGGTTTATTGGAGACAGGGCTTCTCTGTGTAGCCCTGTCTGTCCTGGAACTCACTCTGTAGACCAGGCTGGCCTCGAACTCAAAAATCCACCTGCCTCTGCCTCCCAAGTGCTGGGATTAAAGGTGCGCACCACCACCGCCCAGCCTGGCTGGCTAAAATGTTGAATGAAGACTATAGCCACCAGTTAAGCCAGTCCACCCCTGGAAGCTGCATTTTACAGAGTATGGAGGAGGCCATTCCTGCTTTGACTGTGGTTCCCCAACTCCTGCCCAGATCCCCTTACCTTTTTTTTTTTTCTCCCACTGAATCCTCACTGTATTTTCACTATGCGAGCACGCACGCATAGTGTTTCACTTGGCTTCACCAGTAATCAGCAGAGGAGCAGTGCAGATGGGATTAAAAATCGATCAGCCGCCAAGTGCAGTGCTTTCCGCGAGCGGTTATCCGCCTTACTCCCCCAGTGCCATCGTGAAAATCCCCTTACCTTCTTTTATCTTTCCTCTCACTAGCTTCCTATGCAGGGCTTTCTCAGCACACTCACAGTAGGACCTTGCACACAGTAGGACAGATGGTTTCCATTCCATGAGGCACACATGCACACAGTGTTCCCGCAGCTTGTCCTGAACTATGCAACACCCACCCACCCCACCCCCCGCTGCGTATCATGGCCGTGGCACTGTCTTTAATCCCCATGCGGTCGCCCCTTCTGTCAGAATGACAGCAGAGTATGGACCCTTGGAGTCATGAAGCTGTTGCTACATCTCTTCAGTATCTGCACACTCTACGCATGACATTTTGCCTATTAACAGACCACTTCTGTGACAGCAACGCCCTATTGCTTGCTTGGTGGCATCATAGGCAGATTAGGTTGCAAAAGAACGCACTGATGTCCTCATGAAAACAGGGCTGCCGTCGGCACCTTGCTTGGGACCTTGCCCCTCGAAAGCAAAGGATACAGGTTGTCTTAGTCAGGGTTTCTACTCCTGCACAAACATCATGACCAAGAAGCAAGCTGGGGAGGAAAGGGTTATTCTGCTTATACTTCCACATCACTGTTCATCACCAAAGGAAGTCAGGATTGGAACTCAAGCAGGTCAGGAAGCAAGAGCTGATGCAGAGGCCATGGAGGGATGTCACTTACTGGCTTGCTTCCCCTGGCTTGCTCAGCATGCTTTCTTATAGAACCCAAGACCACCAGCCCAGGGATGGCTCCACCCACAATGGGCCCTCCCCCCTTGATCACTAATTGAGAAAATGCCCCACAGCTGGATTTCAGGGAGGCATTTCCTCACCTGAAGCTCCTTTCTCTGTGATTGCCAGCCTGTGTCAAGTTGACACACAAAACCAGCCAGTACAATAAGTAAAGAATAAGAAAAGGATTCAACCCACGGCTCCAAAGAAAGTACAGAGGGTGGGTGTGCAGACTCACCACAGAGCAATATGGCCATTAGGTGGTGACTGATCGAGCCTCCAGAAGGCCAAGGAAAGTCTCAGCTCAAACCCCTGCTCCACTCAGTAACTATGACTAGTCTAAGGACATGGGACAAGGAGGAAGGTCCGCCACAGTACACAGTTGCCCCCCCAGACCCAGCCTGTACCCTACTTGACCTTGAATATGTAATTGATGGTAGAGGAGGCCAGCTTCTCCTCTAACAGATGGAGCTATTGGCTGGAGGGCAGATGGCCTAACACAGGTCAAGGGTACTAGGTGCACCTGAGCTGAGACTGGTGAGTCACGTTACAGCCTGCGGGAAGGGCCACCATTCTGGTTTGCCCAGTGCTGAGAGGGTGTTCAGTGTTGAACTATGGGAGGCCCTAGGCGAATGGGGGTGAGTGGGCTGTCTTCCTGTTGGTACCGCGCATGAAAAAAAGCCCGGGGCACATTCTGAGGGCTTGCCTGCTGGTTCCCACAGACAGCGGCCTTGCTTTGTCCACTGAGCTCTTGATTCCAAAGAAGGACACGTGGCCTTTGCACATGCTCCAGTGCTTCCTGGCAGGGAAGGCAGCAGGAGGGAGCTCTCGCTGAGCACATAGTAGGTATGTTATGAAGACTGGCTGAAGTGAACCCCATGGCTTAGTAGGTGGGTTATATTTGCTGTATAACCTAAAGGCCAGGGTTCAAATTCCACAATAAAAAAATAATAAACAAACTAAAACCAGATGTGACCTGAAACTCCATTGATGTGGGAGGAAGAGACAAGTAGATTGACAGGTAGATTTCTGGTGCTTCCCGGCTGCCATTTTAACCCCAGACTCATGGAGGGGCCTTATCTTGAGTGAATAAGATAAAAAGTGAGAGCTGGACACCCACACACATGCACAAGATTGTGTGACAACACACACACACACATGAGCACATGTACACACTCACATGCATACACAATTTAAAAGTTAGAGTTGTTGAATGTTGAACTGAAGGCTACAGGTTTCATAAACACAGTTGCCCTGAAGACTGTGACCTCCCCAGCTTGCTAGTCTTGTCTGGTTCCCCCTCAACACTCCCACAGTGGCTTCGGACAAGCCCCTTCGCCTCTCTCTGCCTCAGTTTCCACACCTGGGAAAGGAAGGCGATAAGATCTGGCTTGGAGGTAAGTTTCGAGGTTTGCTATTAATAAGTGTCAGGTCCTGGCTTGGCTCCTGGTGCAAGCTGGATGATAAGTAATAATTAGCATCACCAAGTACTTGCCTGCGCGCTACAGGCACGCCTTCCTTGGCCCACCCCACAGCCTTGGGTTGTGGGGAACTTTTGTGCCTAGAGTTCATAGAGGGAGACACTGAGGTGTCAGGCACAGCACAGGAGTGCTAATGAGCTTGACTGAAAAAGAGCCCATGTATGCAGCAGCTACTGCGCCAAAAATATGCCCCAGTACTTGACTTCATTTCTCCCTAGACACCTTCACGGTGGCTCATGCCTATAATCCCAGCACTCGGGAGGCTGAGCCACAAAGATCATGAGTTCCAGGCCAGCAGGGTCTTGTTTCCATAAGACAGACAAGAAAACAGTCTCTAGGGATCAGAACTGGGGCGTGTCAGGGATAAGAGCTTGGAGGGGAGAGTGTGGCTCACTGGAAGGACTCCTCAGGAACACCTGGGAATGGAAGAGAAAAGGGAATGGGAAGAGGAGAGGAGGAGAGAGGAGAAGCAAGGAGAGGAGGGGAGGACCGTCCCCCCTTTAGAAGTTCCAATGGGAATATGTCCCCCAGCACCGCCCCACCCTGTTCCTCAGTCCAGATCTGCCAATGCCTCTCTGACTATCTCTTCGTCATAGAGCCATCTTCTTTGAAGTCCCAAGACACACCCAATCAGTCACTCCAGCCGTGTAAACTCTGGCATCCCAATGAAGTCTCCGTTATGCAACAAGTTCATTGTGGAAATGAAGCTGTGGTGCCTTGCGGATGTGTGTGCTCTGAAGGCGTGCTCTGTCAAGTCCCGGCCTGGGGGTGCACGGAACAGAATCAATGCTGGACGCAGTTACATATGCAGGTCATCCCAGCACTTGGGAGGTGGAGGCAGGAAGCGCAGGAGTTCAAGGACATCCTCAGTTATAGACTGACTTTGAGGCCAGCCTGGGCTTTAAGAAGCCCCATCTCTGAAAAATTAAAGGTGGGTAGTTGGAGAGGGAAGGGTAGCACATGCCCTTAATCCCAGCACTTTTGGGAGGCAGAGACAGGCGAACCTCTGAGTTCAAGGCTAGCCTGGTCTACATAACAAGATCCATGCTAGTCAAGGCTACATACTGAGATCCTGCCTCAAAAAGGGGGAGGTGCAGGGGGACTGGAGTCACCTCTGGCTCAGTGGTTAAGAGCCCTGCTGCTCTTGCAGAAGACCTGTGTTTTCTCTCAGCTCTGGGCATTTGGACATCTAGGGTCTTCTGAGACCAGGCATACATGAAGCACATTTATATACATGTAGGCAAAACACTTGTACACACAAAATAAAAACAAATAAATCTTTATTTACAAAGAAAGAAGAGAGGAAGAAAAGGGGGAGAAAAAGAAGAGAAGAAGAAGAAGAAGATGATGATGATGAAGATGATGATGAAGATGATGATATGATCATGGAGACTTTGTTCAACAGAACTGAACTTTAAGGCTTTTTATGGCCAACTCAAATGAGTCATGGGTTCTCTCTGACCTTCAGTGTGTTCTTCTATTGACTGGGAATGCCAAGTGCCAGTCAGACAGTTTCCCATTGCTATATAAACAAACAAACAAGCAAACAAACACCAAACTAGTTGCCACGTGAATAGAAAAGGTTGAAGTTGAGGGTTCTAATCCACACTATGGGAGTAGGCGGTGGGAAGACACAGCTGGCCTGTGGCAGGAAGTAGAAGATGGGAGGAGAGGCCTGGGGTACCATGATCCTGACGTGAAGGCCTCCCATGGGCTCCCACTCTTAAAGGTTCCACTATCTCCTAATACCACCCACCTTTAAAACATGGCCCTGCCGGGCAGTGGTGGCACACACCTGTAATCCCAGCACTTGGGAGGCAGAGGCAGGCAGATTTCTGAGTTTGAGGCCAGCTTGGTCTACAGAGTGAGCTCTCCAGGACAGCCAGGACCACACAGAGAAACCCTGTCTCGAAAAAACAAAAAACAAAACAAAAAAGGAATAACATCAACAAAAAACAAACAACAACAAAAAACAAAGACAGGACCTGGGGCTGGAGAGATGGCTCGGGCGGTTACTGGCTGTTAAGAGGACCCCAGTCCAATTTTCAGCACCCACATGGCAGCTCACAACTGCCTGTAACTCCAGTTCCATGGGATCAGAGAACCTCACTCAAATACACACACATGCAGGCAAAACACCAATGCACATACAATAATAATAGTAGTAGTAGTAATTAGTAATAATAATAATAATAATAGTAAACCAGTCCTAGAACTAGGCTTAACCGACATGGCTCACACGAGGCTGGCACCCAAACCAAGGGCAAAGGTCATTATTATGACCTGAAGTGCTGGCTTTCTCTCCCTCCCTCGCCCTCCCTCTCTTTCTTTCTTTAAACTTTTTATTACTTCTTCCTGAGTGTCACATCACGCACCCCAATCCCGCTCATCTCCCCCTCTCCTCTCCTCGTACCTGCCCTCCACCCTTGCAGCCCTCTCCCCCAACAGAGGGGAAAGAAAAAAAAAATCTAACACTGGCTTTCTTGATTAAGCATTTCAACTGCACAGTCACCGATGTTCCCAGGGGAGTATGGCTGTCCCCCCCACCTGGGCTCTGGGAAAGCCCCTCCAAGCCCTGGCTTCACCAGACCCCGAAGAGCCAAGGGCGGGTAGAGGAGCCCGTGCCTCACCTGAGGTCAGCTCCACAACTGTAGAGGGGACAAAGCCCTTTCTGTATTTTTGAAGGAGACAGAGCTTGCCAAGAGCTCAGCCCCACCCCCACCCTGCCCCAGCCTCGAGGGGAGTGACGCCCAGGAGCCGATCTAACAAGTGGCAGGAGAGGAATTTATGGGTCCCTCTGCCTCCCCTGCACCCCGTGTTCTTTTTCTCTGTTCCAGGCTGGACTCTACCGGTTTCCTTCTCCGCCTTCCCTTTCTCCTTGCACCTTCCCTCATGTTAATTATATTAGTTGCCATGGAAACTGTGATGTCATTGGCACGGGAGGGCTCAATGACATCCAAAAGCACAGTTTACAGCGTGGCTTGAAATGTATTCCATGGCTCACAGCCTTGGCGTGTGTTGGGGGGGGGGGGGGGAGTTACGTGGCGATTACATCTCGGGCACCATCTGGGCATGCGGGTGGGAAGTGTCAGGGAAGGTGCTTGGCTGGGAGGTGGTGGCTCGGGGATTTTCCAGAATTCCGGACCCTGCGGGGCCTTTACCCTTGGAGCATAAGCAGTACGGTACCTTAGATGTTAGAAAGAATTCTGACTTGGCTCTGACCAACCCTCTTAGTGGAACCACACCCCACTGTGGCCCCGATTTGCAGCTCCAAATCGTTCCTGCTCCAAGTGGCACCCCAACGTGGTTTCATGCAGAGCGGCTGTGCGGGGCCGGCCATGGACACACGTGAGCGAGCACTCGCCTCCGGCGTCAGAGCTGAGCTGCTAGGGTAAAGATGCCATGCTGGTCCTGTGGGGCACACGAGGGCTAGCGCACGTGCTCACGCGCGCGCGCGCGCGCACACACACACACACACACACACACACGTGCTCACGTGCACACACGTGCTCACCCATCTGGACTTCAGTGGGGAAGATGCTGTTACACTCACCCATGGCTAATCTTCCTCCAGTCTGCCCCAGCATGGTTCACTTTTTTCTGTGGGTCAAGGGCAGGACGAAGCTGAGTCTCTAGGGCGCCCAGATATCTTCCTATGGACCTGGAAGCTCTCAGGACTGTTCTGTATACCTGGACCAGGCACAAAGCAGGGTGGACGTCCTCGGAGGAAGGTGAGAGCCACAGGCTGGCTCAATAGGCCCCCCTCTTCTTGCGGCTGTGTTCTCATTATTTGCCATGCCACTCTGGGCAAGCTAGGAGCTCTGGAAACATGGTCTGCAAAGACAAGTGCCCCGCCCCCGGGGGGGATGGCCCCTTGTTAAGTCTGAAGTCTTTTGACTGAGATCAGCAGGGTCAGAGGCTGTCTTTTAGAGTGGTGCTTGGAAGGTGGGAGACAGTGGGGGGGGGCACCAATTTGAGCTTCAGGGGATGCGACAGAAAGGGTCAAAGATCGAGCATCAAATGGCATCGCGGAAGTTGATGACTCCAGCATTTGGGAATCCGGGGGTCGGGGGGAGCTTTGGGTTCTACTTGCCCAAGGGCCTCAGACAGTGACAGTGGCTGTCCCCTGCTCCCTTTTCCAGGGCTTGATGGTCCTCATGCTCTCAGATCACACCAAACTCACTTTGTAACAAACGTGCTCTGTTCGTTAAACCACCTGGAGGCCCGCGCATGCTCACTAGCGAATTTTGGCCAGGTCCTGGATGTATGGCCCTAGGAAAGGATGGCTGGCTAACCCCATTGGACTAAACTGGCTGTGCGTAATGGGAAACGGGGCTCACCAGGCAGAATACGGAGCTGACTGGGGAGTCCCCTCGGGCTTCCTTCTGCCCGGCTACTTCAGCTTCCGGGTCAAGCTTTTCTCACCGGAACTCCCAGCTTCCCTCAAGCCCTGCTGTGGAGAGAGACCACATTCTCCTTACTCCAGAGCCATTCACCAGAGATGGAATTTCTGAACTACAGACAGGAAGTCAGAAGATGACCTGTGTGCATTCATTCTCATCCTCCAGGTCACCTAACTCTGAGAGCCACCTTGCAAGCCCCCAGGAAGGTTTCTAGAGCACCAGATTGTACCTCCCAATGTGAGGACCAGGCCTAGCTGGAAGGGGGAGTGAGGTAGATTCAGGAAGAGAGGACAAAGGAAAGAGCAGGGTACACAAGAACACGGGATGTAGGGGCCGAAGGCCACAGCTTCCTCGTAAAGATGACGGGCAGCCCCGTGGCTTAGCCCTGAGTGGGCTCGGGTGCTCACCATCCGCCCCACAGCAGTGCCTGAGATAGTTCTAGGGGTCAACCTGGCATACAGTCACATGCCCCTGTGCCCAGAAACCCCTGGGACCACACTGATGTGACACTAACAGACTCAACAGCGCTGGGAAGCTGTGGGGATTTTGGAGATGGGAAAACAAAAAGAAGTGCCATGTGGATAAGGAAGAACAAAGGTGCCCCCCCCAGGCTGCCCTCCCCCCAGGCTGCCCTCCCCCCCAGGCTGCCCTCCCCCCAGACTGCCCTCCCCCCCAGGCTGCCCTCCCCCCAGGCTGCCCTCCCCCCAGGCTGCCCTCCCCCCCAGGCTGCTCTCCCCCCAGGCTGCCCTCCCCCCCAGGCTGCTCTCCCCCCAGGCTACCCTCCCCCAGGCTGCCCTCCCTCCAGGCTGCCCTCCCCCCCTGCCCTCCCCCTAGGCTACCATCCTCCAGGCTGCCCTCCCCCTAGGCTACCCTCCTCCAGGCTGCCCCCCCAGGCTGCCCTCCCCTGGAAGCCCTTCAGCCACATCTGGAGATATGTTGGGTTGTCACCACAGGGCTACTTTCCTACTAAAATCTAATGGGACAGAGGTCAGCGTCACTGACAAGCATGGAGGACACACAGGATGGCTCTTCAGAACATTCTGGTCCAGCTCATTTGGGTTAGAGACTGGGATAGCCCGGTCTACATGAAATGGAAATGTTGATTGAGATAGAACATGGTGCGGAGGGAGGATTCTGGGGTGGGATCCTTCCCTCCCTCTCTGTGGTAAGGCCTGGTGGCCAGGAAGGCCATATCGGTAGGTTCGCAGGCCTTTGGGAGATGGCGGCTAGTCATGACAACCTCCCTGGCTCCTGGGTCACTGGCTCCACGTGTTTGTTTCCTGACTGCAGAGAAATGTCCTGAATGGATGCATATCTGCTACTTCGGGGCCTACCCAGAAAACTGAGACCCCTGGCTATGCAACTTGTGGACACACAGCCTCCCCGCACGGACGCCCCCTGAGTCTCAAATGTTCCTAGGTTTCAGTAACTGAGCCCAGGGTGGGAAAGAGAGACCTCAAAGTTCAAGGGGTCCTGAGGCATGGCCTTGGATGGAGGTGGGGGTGGGGGTGGGGGACACTGAGTCAGTAGGAGACAGATTGAAAGTTGGAAGAAAATGGGGAGCAATGGAGAGAGGGGGAGAGGAGGAGGAGAAGGGAGGGGGGAGGGGGGAGAACAGAATGTACTGTCCAGACACGAGGAAGGCGAAGGGGAGGGAGGGGATCAGGGAATCCTCCTTGCCAGCAGCCCTGGGCTGGGCTGAGCAGATCAAGCCGGGCCTCTGGTCCAGGCCTGGCCCTTTCTCCACATGACTGCTGGTATGCCCAGCTCCTGGACAATTGCCAACAGGAAATTCCTGGGACAAAGCTTTCCACTCGGAGGTTTTTTTTTTTTTTTAAACTTTTATTTATTTAAATATTTTTTTTCCTCGAGTGAGGAATGAACAAGAGGGAGGCAAAGAGAACAGGAGAAGCCAGCTGGTTTATATATTTACACACACATTCTCTCACCCTGGTGGGGCTGCGGAGCTTCCCAACCCATTGTGTCTGCTGGGTCCCTGCTCTTCCCCTGGAAGGATCTGTGACCTCACACTCCCATGATGTCACAACCTGTTGCCATGGACTTGACTTTATTGTTGTAAACAAAGGGCCTGCTCCTTGGGGCACTGGCTGCCTTCACAGGAGGGGGCTGGGGGGGGGGAGCCCCGGGCGTTGTGTTTTCTTGGGAAGGCAGCTGGTTCAGAAGTCTGAGGCTGTGAAAATGTACATGCAGTTCCCTCTGTGCCCCGAGGGCTCTGGCTGAGCCTCAGGCTGGGAACCAGAGCCATGAGGTCAGCACTTCTCCACTGGACCTCCTGCTTGGCCAAGAGTCCTCACGGCCAGAAACCAGCTTCCGCCCACCCCCCATCTTTCCCAAGGTTTCCACTCGGTCACCTGAAGTGCTCTAAGCACCTACTATGTGCTAGGTCCTGCCGTGAATGGGAAATGGGAAACCTGTAAGAGAGACTGTGGGATCACAGACAGAAGCAGGCAGGAGGAGAATGATGCTTTCTCAGCATGAGCATGGATACCTACCACATAAACTAGGCGTGGTGATGCACATCTCAGGACTCCAGACAGGAGTAGGGTCAGAGGTCCAGGGTCATCGTTATGAGTTCAAGGTCACCCTGGACTACTTGACTGGATACCCTGTCTCAAGAAAAAGAGATGGAGGAAAGGAGGAGGGAGGGGGAAGAGGAAGGAGAGAAGGAAGAAGAGGGGGGGAAAGGAGGAGGGAGAAAGGAGAAAAGGGAGGGAGGAAAGGAGAGGAGGAGGGAGGGGAGGAGGACGGAGAGGAGAAGGAGGAGAAAGGAAAAGGGAGGAGAAAAGGGGAGCTACAGTGAGAAGAGTAGAGGGAGGAGGAGGGAAGAGGAGGAGAAGAGAGGGGAGGAGGGAGGAGAGGAGGAGGGAGGAGAAAAGGGAAGCTACATGAGAAGGGGAGGGGGAGGAAGCCACTTCACTAAGCTCTCCAGGAGGACATCTTGGGAGAGGTGACATGTCAGACTCAGCTGTGAAGCGCAGGAGCAGATGGCAGTGACAGCGGCAGGGACAGACACTCCAGGCAGTCACTGTGGTGATGTGTCACAGTCTGCTGTTGCTATAACTGGAAGCTACAATCTGGGTCATTTATAAAGAACAGAGGTTTACTTAACTGCATTCTGGAGGCTGGAGGAAAAAAAAGTACCTGAGCATGATGCTCTATCTGGTGAGGACCCTGTGCGGCATCCCAGCAGCCCTTGGTTGCCCTGTCCTGATTGGCCAGTCCTGAGCACATCTGGAGCAGGTGTGGGACACCCGTGTCAGCATGTGTGGAAGTCGGTTCTCTCCTTCCACCTTTATCTAGGTCCTGGATATCAAATCCGGGTATGTGCCATTCTCCGCTGAGCCATCCTTGCCAGCCCTGAAGGATATATTTAATATGACCCAAAGCCCTGGGAATTCATCTTGGGATGGAGGGAGTCCTGTGGCTCCTGAGGGAAAGAGGGGTGCTAGCCCAGGGGGAACCACAGCAGAATTCAGGAAGAGTTTTGTAGGCCAAGTGAGCTTTGCTTAAACAGTTCCAAACACCAAGGGAGTTGATAAACATTGTCAGTCATATTCTGTCAATGACAAACAGAGCCTCCTGTAGCTGTAGTGATGTACAGCTACATCACTAGCCTGTAGGGCACCCCTCACCATACCCCAAGTCTGGCCCTTACGCTCAGCATGAAACTTAGCTTACCTGAAAAGCAGCAGAGCGGGGTCATTTATTCCACAGCCCTTTAGTGCACGCACACACACACACACACACACACACACACACACACTTACACACTTCTATAACATTTTTCACACCAGGAAACTGAAAGTCAAAGTCCCACAAACTAACAGACAGTAGTAAAGACAGGTTTCATGGGTTCCGGGGCACCCCCCCTCCCCCATCTTAGGGTTTTTTGTTGTTGTTGTTGTTTTTTTGGTCAGGGTTTCTATTCCTGCACAAACATCATGACCAAGAAGCAAGTTGGGCAGGAAAGGGTTTATTCCGCTTACACTTCCACACAGCTGTTCATCACCAAAGGAAGTCAGGACTGGAACTCAAGCAGGTCAGGAAGCAGGAGCTGATGCAGAGGCCATGGAGGGATGTTACTTACTGGCTTGCTCCGCTGACTTGCTCAGCCTGCTCTCTTATAGAACCCAGGACCACCAGCCCAGGGGTGGCACCACCCACAAGGGGCCCTCCCTCCTTGATCAACAACAGAGAAAATGCCCCACAGCTGGATCTCATGGAGGCATTTCCTCAACTGAAGCACCTTTCCCTGTGATAACCGCAGTCTGTGTCGAGTTGACACACAAAGCCAGCCACCAGTACACACCCCACAACCCCTCCACACACACACCAGGACGCGTCAAAGAAGCCCTCTATGTCACCTGCAGTACCTCTACCATCCTTTGCCTCTCCCAGGAAAGCAGGCAGGGTATCTAGAATACTGTCTTACCAACCGGGCGGTGGGGGCACGTGCCTTTAATCCCAGCACTTCGGAGGCAGAGGCAGGTGGATTTCTGAGTTCAAGGCTAGCCTGGTCTACAGAGTGAGTTCCAGGACAGCCAGGACTACACAGAGAATCCCTGTCTCGGAAGAACCATAAATAAATAAATAAATAAATAAATAAATAAATAAATAAATAAAATAGAATACTGTCTTACCATAGGAAGCCTGATTAACTTGATTACCTTGGTTACCTTGGTATCAAATGAGAGCAAAGCTTTTCAGTCAGTCTGCAGCTCTGTCAGATTCTGGGTGTGACCCTGGGTCACCCTGTACCAAGTGACCTCCATGTCTCTCCTCTGCTGCCCCCCATTTCCTTGTACTTTTCTGTTCCTGTATCCACCTCTGAGCATGCTCATAAATCCCTTGGACCTCGACCTCCCACACGTGTCACTTCACGAGGTACACTTCTTTTTCCCCTCCCCATCCCACCTGTGACACTTCCTTTAGCTTTAGTGACAGGTAGGGTGGCAGAGAAATACAGAAGCTGGGTTCCAGAGTTAGACATGCCTGGGTCCCCATCCCAGACTTGACAATAAGCTGTCTGCTCCTGAACAGATCACAGCCAATCTCAAAATCTCAATTCCATTCTCTTCCTCCTTCCTCTCCTCCTCCTTCCCCTCTTCCTCTTCCTCCTCCCCTTTTAAAGTCAGGGTCGCGTGTATCCCAGGCTGACTTTGAAGTCACTAGCTGAGGGTAACCTTGAACTCTCCGGACCCTTCTGTTTGCCCCTCTTGAATGCTGGGATCACAGGCCTGCCTGGTTTCTGGGTGCTGGGGACAGCGCCTGGGGCTGACACCCTTCCCCACTTTAGAGTCGTTATGCTGGGGGTCCCTAGCGCTTACTGAAAGCAGACTCTGCTTCCTTGCATCCTTCCGCAGGAAACCCCTAAGATGACACCCCAACTTTGTAGGTCCCCCCCATGAACCCACTGACGAACCACACATGGAGCTTGGGGTGCAGGGAGAGGGAGTCACAAACTCAGCATCCCAGGATGCCAGGAAAGCGGACTTCAAACTTAGAAACGCGGACAGACCATCACCTTTTAAGTGTTAAGCGTGTTGTTGCTTGTTGGATCCAAGTGGCTAAGGTTCATCAAAGGGATACGCCAGCTTCCAAGTCCCTCCCAGTGGTTCCTGTCTGCGCATGTGCCGACTCGCCCTGCCGGCTCTCCCTCCCGTCTTTGAGTTTTCCTCTTACCAAGGGCCCTACCGCTTTCCTCCTCTGCGCATTGGGCCATCGGGCCAGCTGTCCGTCTCTTCCTTTTGACTTTCCCATTCTGTCCTGTCTCCTTGTATACAGTAAGATAAACATTTGCCGGACCACCAAACCCACTACAGAATTCTGGCGCTGACACGGGGTGTTTCTCCTTCCCAGCCGCTGTGACCAAATGCTCCAGTCTCGGATGAGCGATGAACAACAGAAACATACACACATATGCCCAAGGGGTCACAGGTATGGCATCTGGCGAGTGCAGCTTCTTTCTGGGTCCCCACACAGCCAAAAGGCAAACCAGTTCCCCACTGGTCACCAGGACTCTACTCCTGTGACCCCAGCACACTGGGTAGTCATTGTCACGTGGATTTTTGTATGGATATGAGTGCATGCCTACATGTATGCATGCTGCAGAGGTCAGAAGAGGGGCTTGGAGCCCTTGAGCATCATGTGGGTGCTGGGAACTGAACCTGGGTCCTCTCCAGGGACAGCAAGTGCTCTTAACCATTGAGCCCCAACATGTGGACTTTGGAGGCCACCGTAACCAGGACAGAAAGACAAATTCTTCTTTGCCTTACTGCTGTCGCCTCTTGCATGTTCAGCCTCCTTCCCCTCATTCCTTCATCCTCCAGGCTGACTCAGCCAGCAGTGCCCAGCCTGGTACCCGTTGCCAGGGTAGGCTTCGCCCTTTCCTGTCTCATACTTGCCTATTTCCTGTTCCCCTCCCTCTCCCCTCTTTTCTTCTCCCTCTGACACCCACCACCCCCACCACTCCAGAGCCTTGCCACCATGTTACCTGTCCCTGGTCACCCGGATGTCTCAGCCTCAGCACCCTGCTCAGGAAAGGTGTCATGCCATAGCCAAGCCCCTCTGGCAGTGCAGGAGCCATCGAGGCCCTGGGCCCTGAGCTGAATGCGTCTGATTGCAGGAGAACAGCCACCTATCGGAGCAGGAGAGGCTCCGGCTGTGGCTCTGAGCTGCCTGCCTGGGAAGAATCGGTGTGCGGGTCGCTCACCCGGGGGTGGGCTTGGAACACCTAGCAGGCAGAACAGGATGGGTGTGCAGGCCGCAGGTGTGAAGGAAGTTGGGGGTCAGGGTGTGACTCTGCGGTGAGCATTATGCCCTGCCCGGCATGTGAGGCCCTGGGTTCCACCTACAGAATAGAAGAGAGGGAGGGAAGGGGCAGGGGCAGGGAGGAGGGAGGAGGGAGGGAAGGAGGGGACAAGGAAAAAGAAAACCTCTGGGATTAGCAAGATGGCTCAGTGGTTGAGAGCACTTGCTGCTTTTGCAGAGGACCTGAGTTCAGTTCCCAGCACTCACATTGGCAGCTTACAACCACCCATAACTCCAGTTCTAGGGGATCCGATGGCCTCTTCTAACCTCTGTGGGCATCAGGCACACACGCTGTTGGCATTTAGTCTAGGCTCTGCCCCACAGTTGCCTGGGACTATAAAAGGGACTGCTCGCCCCTCCTCGCTCTCTAGCTGTTTTGCTTCTTCTCCCTCTCTTCCCATTCCTCTCCATGTGCTCACGGGAAGCCTCTCTCCCTCTCCCTCTCCCGCCCTCCCTCCCTCCCTCTCTCTCCCTCTCCTCCATCCCCCCTCTCTCTCTGCCTTTCTCTCAACTCCCCTCTCCAATCCCTGAATAAACTCTATTCTATTCTATACTTCCCCCTGGGCTGGTCCCACAGGGGGAAGGGATGCCTCACCATGAGCCCACCGAGGCACCCCCTTCCTCCATATCTGACTGCACAGCCACCAAACATATCCCTGGTTTCTCTTTCTTTTTTATAAAACACAACATGTGGGCTGAGAGATGACTCAGAGGCTAAGAGCACTGACTGCTCTTCCAGAGGTCCAGAGTTCAATTCCCAGCAACCACATGGTGGCTCACAACCGTCTGTAATAGGATCTAATGCCCTCTTCTGGGGTGTCTGAAGACAGCTACAGTGTGCTCATATACATAAAATAAATAAACTTTAAAAAAACACGCGTCATATACATACATATAGGCAAATACACATACCTATAAATAAATAATATTTTTAAAGGGGAGGGAAGCCTCCAAGTGGAAACAATTCACACACATCCTAAATGGGTAGTGAGACGCACAGACTGTGGCCAGTCCGTAAGGTAGAAGTGACTCAAGTAAGCAAAGCACTGATGTGTGGACAGCAGTCACTACAGCACAGAGGCGCCGGAGACATCACGCTAAGAGACATCCTGCACAAAAGTTGCATTCAAATAAAATACCAAAAAAACTAAACCCGGGACCAGGGATGTGACTTGGTTAACTGAATGGCTGCCCGGCTAACGTGGTTCATCCTTAGCATCACATTAAATCAGGTGTGGAGGAACACACCTTTAGTTCCAGCGCCCCAGAGAGGCAGGGAAATAAGGAGTTCAAGATCCTTGGCTTCATAGCCGTTTGGAGCTAGCCTAAGCTAGTTGAGGAGTTGGGGAGGGGAAAAAAAAAGGTAAACCCACTGATTAGTAGTTAGGCCAGAGTAGGGGACGAGGGGTGATGGTGGATGAGGCCCTGATACAATGTTGCCCTTCAGGACGATGAAAATGTTCTGAGCCTTGATAGAGTCAGTGGTTGCACCTCAGTGGGACTGAACTCATGCCTCTAAGTCATCTCTTCAACTTTAAGTGGCTTTCATGTTGGTTTTTTTTCTTTTCTTTCTTTCTTTCTTTTCTTTTCTTTTTTTCTTT